>NC_056725.1:954145749-954245749 GCF_019279795.1 Protopterus annectens | reverse complement strand
CCTCAATCACAATAACAACTTTCTGTGCCTCCAAAGGTATGAACATTTGCAGTTTCAGCACCAGAATTCTTAGAAATAAATTGTTTCCTACGTTTTCGCTAAATCCAGAAATTATTTTGCTGGATTATATCAAAACATATGACTGCACAGAGCCTTTTCTCTGTAAAATATCAGCTTATGGGCATAGCAGGCTTTAGGCACCAGAGAACCCTGCAGTCGCTAACAGGGGGCCCCCAACCACAGCAAGTTATCTTATCTTGATATTTTGTAACATGTCTGTCAAACCAACAAAAGCTAATGTAGCAATCCTGTATACTTAATAAACCAGCTGGGTAATAACTCTTATTTATATCTCCTTTAAAATTCAAAGATATCTCTGACTATAGTAACAGTGTTTTATCAAGTAACAGGTTTCACAATTACATTTAATATTTCACCACTGACATAGTGACCCTGGCTTAATCATCCTTGACTATGTGGGGCTCCACAAAAGCTGCTGCTGGTTGGGAAATAATGAGGAGAAAAAAATGTATTCATTTCATGATTATGCCCTTTAACCTGAAGAAGGCTGAGATATGACACTAACTGGATAAAGCTGATAATGAACATGAGCAAGGTAAGAACTAGAGAGATCAGCATCCCAGAGTGACTGATGTCAGGGCAAACCTTGGATTTTAAGAAAAGCTGACACTTCCAGTTTCCAAGGATGGTTTCTCTTTCTGGGAGTTTTATAAATACTGTTAGAATACCAGATACTATAACTTTCATCTTCTTTGCAGAATAATTCAGCACAACACCAAAAATAATAGCTGAATAAAGGCTGAAAATCAGGAACATGTTTTAAATATTACCCTAATTCACTTAAAATTTAATGGAGTAACACGTTTTGCATCAATATGCATTTTTGCACAATAAAGAGTATAAAACTGTAATGTCTAGATTTATTGACGGTCTGTAATACTGATTGATTTATCAGTAAGTCAAACTTTTTTTATGAAGGACAGAGCAAAATTATGAGCAAAATCAGGGAAGGTCTGTAAAATCAGGGAGAGTAACCGGTATGCATTATTCCAAAATGAGGTAAATAAAAGTGACTTACCCCTGCTGCTGTTTGATGACTGCAGCAGTCACTGATCTGATGTTGCAGTACCAGTGTTGCACAATATATTGCTATTTGCTGAAATAAGTACAAAACTAGAATTCTTTAAGTTATTTAATTATTTATGTACTTGCCATTTGTTAACTGGGTTGGTCTGGCTGGACATATGCCCTTTTTCAGCAGAGACCCAAGGAATAAAGCTCCATTACTGCAGTGAAATTTTTATGCAAACAAGTATGTAAGCATACAATCATGAAGAGCTACATACAGCAAAAATAGATTAATTTTATACAATGTTTGAGGAGAAAGAAAATTTTAATATAGATATTAACTGTTATGTGTCATTCAATCACAGATTCATCATAATCATTATTTGAATGAGAAATTGCTAACCTAAGTATAAGAGTAGTGAGGCATAAAGTGGCAGAACGGAAGTGAAGCTAGGAGTAAAGTGGGTGGGAAAAAACACAAACAACAGGGGACAACAATACAAAGTAGGATGTGTGTGTGTGTGTGTGTGTGTGTGTGTGTGTGTGTGTGTGTGTGTGTGTGTGTGTGTGTGTGTGTGTGTGTGTGTGTGTGTGGTGTGTGTGTGTGTGTGTGTGTGTGTGTGTGTGTGTGTGTGTGTGTGTGTGTGTGTGTGTGTGTACTCACAGAGACACGAAGCACTGGTTGGATAGAGAGGGTGCTGGTAGTTCTTGGCTTAGACGCACAGCTGAGATCTCAACTTTATAGCTGTGCCAATGGGAAGTCTTACTGGGGTTCTGGAGAAAGAGAAAGAAACCAGCATTGGATTGATTGTGGTCTCTGTGTGCTCTTAAGGGAAATTGCACTTGCTGCAGAGAGCTGCATCTGGGAATACTGTGTGTGCTCTTGCTATCCTCTCAGTACGCGTCCCCCACTGTTGCCAGTGATGAGGATTGAGGCTCATTGATTACTGGTCTAGTGATGGATCATCACATTATTGGTGGCAGTGGTGGGCTATCCACATATTGGAAATCAGTGGTGTGAATGTTGAACTTCTGTAGCCTGTAAACAGTGGTCACTAAAGAAGGTGTTTGTACTCTCAAGCAGCCATATGGTGAACATTCAGATTTTCAAATCACAGCAGTTTTATTTATTTTTATATTTTTAGTTAGTCAGGGAGAGCAGGCTAGGATGTCAGCAGAGGTTCATGGCAAACTGACAAGAAGCCAGTTGGCTGAGATGTGCCAAGCCAAGAGACTGGCACATGCCAACCTGACTAAAATGGATATGATTGCAGCCTTAACCACAGCTGCATCAAAGACCAGCAACCAGGAAGACAACCAGACTGACCTTGCAGATGTACAACTCTCAGAAAATGGTCAGTTCAATTTTGCCTCAGAGGACTTAAAAATATGTCTGCAGTTAAAGAGACTTGAAATGGATGCCAAAAATTGGGAAATAGAATCAGCAGAGAGCCTACAGTATTTAGAGGTTGAAGCAAAATCAGCAGAGAGACTGAGCCATTTGGAGGCTGAAGAAAATGAGAGGCAGAGGCAACATGAAAAGGAGATGCTGACTCTTTATCAGGGTCATGGAAGGGAATAACCAATCACCAGATGCAATAAACATCAGTAAATTTCTTCCACAATTTACAGAGGGTGGTAATTTTGATAGTTTTATTCATATGTTTGAAAGATATGTAAGCAGTATAATATTTACCAAGGGCTCTGGGTATGGTTCCTGACCCCCTTATTCCATGGTAAAGCTGTAACTGCTGTTTCTAAATTTTTTGATACTGATTGCTTAAATTATAATACAGTTAAAAAATGTTTATTAGAGTGTTTTAAGTTAACACCTGAAACTTATAGAAAAACAGTTTTGTGAGCGTAGATGTAAGGCAGATGAAAGTGTATGTAAGTGTACTGCTGAACTAAGCGCTTATTTTCCTAGGCATGTGAGTGGGTGACAGGTCACCACTTTTTTGGGGTTAGCAGACATTTTGGTGAGGGAACAAGCCCTTGGTACTTTGCAGGAGGACATGAGAATCTGGTTGGTAGATACAGAATGTAATACCACAGATGAGTTGGGGAAAAATGGAGACCTATACCTAGCAAGTAGGCATCACTGCACAGGAAAGGGATACCCAGTACTGCACATGGGTCTAAGGGAACCTATGGTGGGCAGCCTAAACTGACCCAATGGAGTCTGCCAGTAGCAGGAGAAGCCACTATTTCAGGTACATGGGCAGGATCAAGGGTAAAGTGTTTTAAATGTAACCAGTGGGGCCATGTAACAAATAGATATCCACAGAGGCAAGGTGGGGAACAAAAGGTGGGAGAGCCAGTAAGTGGGAATGATAGAATGCCAGCAGTAAGTTGTCTGGAGACACCAAGGGTGCCAATCTACCACAAAAGGTTGTATCTTATCTTAGTAGATGAGAAACAGGCCACTGCTAATAGAGACAAAGCCTTTGACCTAACCATTGTGAAGCCTGCAATCATTAAAGATTAACACTATTTGCTTGGGCAGTCTACTCCAGTCAGAGATTTAGGAAGGACCCATTCCAAATACCTTTGGCTAGGGGTTACCTTGGCTGGGATGGTGGAAAGGAAGCAAGCAAGTAGGTGTGTTTGAGGATATCCCTGCAAATGTCCTGATAGAGAAAGATTTTGATAATACAGTACCTCGTGTGCATGCAGTTACACACAGTCAGACTTGGAGACAAGTAAGTGGGTCTGGTAACTTGGGTGGACCCATAGAGACCACACACTTGAAGCCAGGACTGGTGAGATTACTGCTTCAGGGAGGGAGCTACCCTGTAGGAGTGAGACTGAAGGTGAGTCACAGCTGCTGGTGGGTACTGATGTTCCCTTGGAAAGAGTGACTGCAAGGATAGCGATGAGTAGTAGCACTCAGATTGACAGTGAGGCATGCTGTCAGAGAATACCAGAATTCCTTATGGAAGGGGAGCTGGGAAGGGTTACAAAGAGAGAGTTGAGACAGGCTCAGCTCTCAAACCCTACATTGCAAGGCTTGAGGGAGGTAACCCGGTAGGTGCATGATTGTCAAGAAAAAGGGAAATATGTATACTGGGACAAAGGGTTACTGTATAGAGAATGGACCCCTGAAGGAGGGCTACAGGGTGAGAGAATACAGCAGTTGATAGTGCCCAGACCCTACTCTCTAGCACTTCTAGCCATAGCCCATGACATTCCATTTGCAGGTCATATGGACAAAAAATGTACCATGAGATGTATTGTGAGAACTTTTATTGGTCTGGGATTTCCAGGGATGTAACAGGGTACTGCAGGACCTGTGAGCAGTGTCAAAAGGTAGGCATGGCAGGAGACAAGATCAAAGCTCCTCTGGTGCCTTTGCCTGTGATTGAGGAACCATTTGAGAGGGTAGCTATGGATATTGTGGGGCCGCTGAGTACCCCAAGTTCCACAGGAAAGAAGTATATCCTAGTGGTAGTAGATTATGCTACCAGATACCCTGAGGCAGTGGCCCTGTCCTCCATTGAGGCAGAAAAGGTGAAAAAGCCTTTGTTAGAGATTTTCAGCATGGTAGGTGTTCCAAAAGAAATACTGACTGACAGAGGTGGCAATTTCATGTCAGACCTGCTGGCTTGTCTGAGGAAGCACTGTGGGGGTGAAGCACCTAAAGACTACCCCTACCATCCCCATTCTAATGGTCTTGTTGAGAGGTTAAACTCTACCCTCAAGTCCATGCTAAGGGCATTTTGCAGACCAGTTTAAGAGGGAGTGGGACAAATATTTGCCCCATCTGTTGTTTGCTTAGAGAGATGCCCCAGGAATCCACAGTTTTTTCACCCTTTGAGTTGATGTATGGACATAGTGTGAGGGGACCTCTAGATTTGACTTGTGATGAGTGGAAGAGTGAGTGTGAATCACTCAAGGAGTCTGTTGTGGCATATATCCTAAAACTCATGACAAGGCTTAGGGAACTCATGGGCTTGACCGAGGAGATCTTGGCAGAAGCCTGACAGCAGAAAAAGGTCTGGTATGACAGGAATGCTTCAGCTCGAGAGTATGCTGTGGGGCAGCAGGTTATGGCTCTCATTCCTGTCACACACAACAAGCTGCAGACAACTTGGGAGGGACCCTTCAAAGTGGTAAGGAACATCAGTGATGTTAACTAAATGGTAGAACTGCTAGGCAGAAGGCAGTGGCACAAACTGTACCATGTTAATGTGATGAAACTTTACCATGATAGAGAGGCTGTTGTGGTAAGTATTTGCAGTGGATGGCAGGAGGAGTCTGAGGGGGATCTGGTAATTGATCTCCTCAGTGAGGCTGGGACTGACACCTCAGTGGAAGGGGTAGCAATGTCCCAGCAGTTATCTCCTACCCAAGTTTGCGAAATCCAAGCAAAGTCACAGGAGTTTGGGGGCAGATTCACTGGGAAACCAGGGTGTACCAACCTGGTGCAGCACCATGTAGCTACAGGACCTTAAAGGCCTATCAAGAAGGCCCCTTATAGGGTACCTGTGATAGTCAAACAGACTCTGAAGCAGGAGATAAAGGAAATTTTGCAACTGGGGATTATCCAGAAGTCAAGCAATCCCTGGGCCTCCCCAGTGGTGCTGGTACCAAAGAAGAATGGCAGCACCAGGTTCTGTGTGGATGACAAGAAATTAAATAGTCACACAGAGTCAGATGCTTACCCCATGCCTAGGACAGATGAAGCCCTAGAGCAACTGGTGGGGACTAATTATCTTACCACTATTGATATAACCAAGGGCTATTGGCAGGTGCCCTTGACTCCCAGCACTAGAGAGATGTCAGCCTTTGTGACTCCTTTCAGTTTGTATGAGTTCACAATTATGTCCTTTGAGATGAAAAATGCCCCAATAACCTTTCAGATGCTAGTAGATTGTGTCCTACAGGAGCAGGAGATTTTGCCCTTGCTTACGTGGATGATATTGCCATCTACAGCCATTCCTGGCAAGAACACCTTCAGCATGTCAAGGAGGTGCTAAGCAGACTACAGAGGGCAGGGTTGACCATTAACCCAGCAAGTGTCAGGTGGGTGGGGCAGAGGTCTCCTACCTGGTCATAGAGTGAGGACTGGTAAGGTCAGGCCAGAACCTGCCAAAGTGGAAGACATTCAGGAATGGACTGCCCCTTTTACCAAAAAGCAGGTGAGACATTCTTAGGGGCAGCAGGGTACTACAGAAAGATTTTTTTTTTTTTTTAATTTTATTTTTTTGGTAGTTTGTGTTATTTATGGCAAGTGATCCCAATTTCTATCTTCCACAGATCTTTAGAGAGGAAGGAGTGAATGGAACCCAGTAGGGTTTTGAATACATTTTTTACAGTTGGGCAGCGTACCTCTGCTTTACTTTCACCAGAGGTGCAGGATTTTGTGAATAAACTAGAGGGACTCTTGACAAAAGAAACATTTTCACAATATAACTTATTAAGTCTTCAGAGGTCCATAGGTTGGATATTTCTCCTCGAGGTTTAAGGGTTTATAAAAATCCATCTTTAACATTTAACCCTTTAGACCCTGAAAATAAGATTTTTTTGAACAGAGATGGAAAACGGCAGCCAACTGTTGTGTAATGCAGTGAGTGCTGATATTAATTGAGAGAAACATTGTTAAGCAGAGGCTGTTGAAGAAAGTGATCTGTTCCTTATGTTTTTCATTGTCTGCTCAGTTAAATTCCTCACATTTTGAACAGTTAATAGAAGGAATTAATGAGAAATTGCAGGACTTTTCTAAAATGACTTATAGAGCAGAACATGAAAAAGATAAATAGGGATATTAAAGATTATAATAGTGGTTCAGCCTTTGGGGCAAAAACCAATAACAGATGCCAGAAGGGTTGCTGCTTCTTCGGAAGTGAGGAGAATAAAAAAACAGCATGGAGTTTTATTCACTTCTTCTGAAGCGAGTATAAGTGCTATTGAATGGGATGAAGAAGAAATAGCGTAGCCCCATTACCAGCTGCTCACCAACCTGGATATATGCAGAATAATTTTTGGAATGATCAGCAGGATGAGAGCTCCAGTTGTAAGCTAGGTCACTTGGACACAACAAGAGAAAAACAGCAATGGCAAAGAAGGAAGAAGAAATGGTATTGATATTAAAAGTTTTTATGCTCTGTGCAAGAAATGTGTTGTATTAATAGTAATGAAAATTTGGTTTTGAACTTATCGGGATGTATATTGTCTGATCTACAAATGTCTGTTCTTAATCTCAGGCTAAAATTTGTACCGACTCTTCTGCCTAGGTTACATATTTTGAAAGCAGAAATGTTTTGTTTTATTAAAAAATTGCATCTAATTAATTATTTTTTGAAACAACAATCTGGTGAACAATATGTAAATGATGCTTTGGATTGTTCTGTAGATAGCTGTGATGAAATGTATTTTTCATGTGAGTCATTTATTCAGGATGATGCCAATGAATAGTGTTTATTAGATACTTCTCAAATTTCTTGTGGAAGTGAAACCATTCCCCCTTTTGTGAATGAAAGTATTAAGAATTTCTCCTCAATAATTGACTTTATTCTTGAAAGAGTGTGTGTTGTATTAAGGGCTAAGAAAAAAAATGTTGTTTATAATTTAACTAAAGCTGAATGGTTAACCTTAATAGACATTAGTCAACATTGTCACCTTGTAATTAAGCCAGCAGATGAAGGCCATACAATAGTTCTCATGCATTATACTCAATATAAAAAATATGTGATGAGAATTTGAATGATATCGATGCATATAATAAAGTAAACATTTCTGAATATGAAGGGCCTTATCAAAATTTCAAGATTTACTAAATAAAGTTTACAGGTTAGGATACATTTCTAGGGATAATATTGATAGAAAGTTCATTATTCAGGGTTGCTCTATGGCTAGACTTTATTGCTTACCAAAGATCCATAAGAGCTTATCTTCTCCACCTGGTTGTCCAGTAGTATCAGCTGTTAATTACTTTGTACATAATTTAGGTTTATTGCTTCATAATTATTTATTGCAACCAGTTATGAAACTTAATTCATATAGACATGATGCTTTTGATTTTTTGGAGAAAATACAATCTGTGTATGGAAGCTGAGAATTATTAGTTGACTATAGATGTTAAAAGCCTCTATACAAACATAAGCCATTCTTTAGGAATTGAGGCAGTAAATTACTTTTTAGGGGATAGTCCCTTAATGCATTATGTGATTGAGTTACTTCATTTTAGTTTCACACTTATTTTTTTTTAATTTAATGGAGAAATATTTCATTAAATGAGAGGGACAGCTATAGAGTCATCAGTTGCCATGTATGCATACCTCTTCATGTTTTTTTTTTAAATTAAACATTTATATCAGTTAGATTTTTATAAAAAGTATGCAGTGAAACATTGTAGATTTATTGATGACCTTATTTTTCTGTGTGAAGGTAGAAAAGTGTTAATGAATGAGTTTATTAACAGTTTGCAAAGCAATGATTTTGGTATTAAATTTGGTGGTGTACAGCTTGATAAAAAAGTCACCTTCATAGATATAGAATTGGAAGGCATAATAGGGGAAGATATACAAACTCGAGTTCATAGGAAATTTGCTGACACCATTCATTTTCTGAATGGTAAACGTTGTCACCTATCCCATTTAATAAATTCATCGCCCTATAGTGAACAATGGCAGATCTCCAGACTTTGTAATAGAGAATATATATTGATGGAGGAATTAGGTAAGACTTGTACTTACTTTGTACAGAAGCATTATGATTTGTGTGTTATTGCAAATGCTTTAAATTGATTGTTTGGTATAAATCAAGATGTGAGTAGTAGCAATAATAATAAAAGGAGTGTGAATGTTTGCCCTAGAGAAACAATTAGGTCTAATAGTACTACACAGACAATAGACCGGAAGGTGTATTTTGTCACTACATATAATGTAATAGCAGATAAGATATTTGATGTTATCAAATATCATTGGGCCTATTTATTGAAGAATAGAACTTTAAGGAATGTTCTGCTTAGAAGGCCTTCTCTTTCTTTGATGAGGGGTCAAAGTATAAAGGACATGATTGTTCATGGTTCCTTTATGGTTTCAAATGTTGAGTTATAGGTAGAACCTAAACCTTTGGGAAAGTTTCCTTGTGGGAAGTGTTCCATTTGTCAATATATAGTCCCATTTTTGATAAAATTATTCATGTAGTTTACGTTCCAAGGCAATTTGCTAATCGTAATAGCGTGGGTGTTATTTATGCTCTGAGATTCTACTGTGATGTCTTCTATATTGAAGAAATGCAGAGGTATTTTAGAGTTGGATTACAGGAGCATCTTAGAGACATTAAATATAATAAAACTGAAAGCCCTGTAGCACCTCAGTATACATTATGTCATAGGAGGATAGTAGCCACTTAAGGGGTACCATTTTAGAGACAGTGGAAGGATGTAATATTGTTGAAGTGAAAAAGAAACTGCTTTATAAAGAGCAATATATATTTTAAATTTTGCTACTTTAACACCTTTAGGTTTAAACCTTGAATGTAACTGGAAAGTATTACTTTAATTATTTGTTGTTTTTTATTGGTGTATTACTTAATGGTTATTTAGAGTGTTGATTATGGGTGTTATAAAATAGGATTCTATGTAATTTTTTAAATCTCTTTGAACGCTTGTATGTCGAGGCACTAAGATAGTATTAAAGTTTTATCTTTCTTCTTCTGTAGTTTAGTTTGTTCATAGGTTCATAGGTTCATACTAGGCTATCTACCCTAGGGCATTTATAAGCCTATCCATAGTGTGTTTGGCTTTTGCCACCCATTTTAAATGAATTTTGCTATGCCCTTTTTCGAGGTTAGTATACTGTGCCTCTGTCTAACAGTGACACAGAAGTGATACCCGGGGTAAACCTACTATCTCCCATCCACTCATCAAGATTCCTCTTGAAGAGAGTCAATGAGGGACTCTGCCTAACCTGGACTGGGATTTTATTCCAGAGTGAAGGGAGCCTCTGGGTTATGAATCTGTCCCTCCAGCATGTCCTATTTATTTCAGTGCTGAGGTTCAAGTCTCTCTAGCGCGTAGGTGGATGGGATTTGGATTTTCTGAGGTGCAGCATGTCCATTAATTCCGGGTTGGACATGGCTTTATATGTCAGGCACAGATCGCCTCTGAGCAGGCAGTATGCCACTGAGTAGAGCTGGAGTTTCTTTAACCAGGCAGCATATGGCATCTGTTTGAGTCCTTTGATCCTCTTGGTGAGGTACTTTTGGGGTCTTTCCAGTTGCTGCAGGTGTCTGGTAAGGTACATCCCAAAAGGGGCATTGTACTCAATTATGGGCCTGATGAGGGATGAGTGAAGAGGCACGATGACCTCCCCTGATCTAGATGTGAATCCCTTCATGATTAGGTGGGCTATATAAAATGTTTTTCTAACCACTTTGGCCACGTGGTTGTCAAATAAGAGATTGCTATCAACTTGGGTCCCCAGGTCCCTAATTACTTCTTCCATACTTAATGGATTACCACCTATGTGGTAATTTGTGGGCACTTTGTTTTTGCCAAAGGGGATGACTATACACTTTTTGGCATTTAGCTTGAGGCCATGGCTCTGGCACCAGTTGTCTGTTTCTATGAGGCCCTTTTGTAGGATGCTTGTGTCGGCTGGAGAATCGATTATGGCGCCACGTTTGCAGTCATCTGTGAACATGGTCAGCCACAGTCCTTCCGTGTTAGCATGTACCTCCGAGAAATATATACCGAACAAGAGAGGTCCCAGGACTGATCCTTGTGGGATGCCACTTGTAACTGGTTTGGAGTCTGACATGGCTCCAGCAATTCTAACCATGTGTGTTCTGTCCTTGAGCCAGTTTGCAACCCATCTAGTGACACAGGGGTTTATATTTAAGCTGGTGAGCTTATCTATAATGCCCGAGTGGGGTATTGTATTGAAGGCTTTTGCAAGGTCCAGGTAGGCTGTTTGGACCACCTTCCCCTCGTCAATGGCCTTGGTGACTGTTTCAAAGAAATCAACCAGGTTTAAGAGGCAGGATCTGCCCTTAACAAAGCTGAACTGGGTAGGATCCAATGTCTGTAGGTCCCCAATATCTTTATTTATGAGGTCCATGATGATCCTTTCCATAGCTTTGCAGACCAAGCTAGTCAGGCTTATGGGGCGATAGTTTCCAGTATCCATTGAGGCACCACCTTTGTGGAGAGGGACCACTGTTGCTGTACGCCACTCTTTGGGTACATATCCTGTAGTAAGGCTGAGATTGAACAGTAGTTTTATGTTTGGGTTTAGTTCTTCTTGGAGTTCATGTAGGAGCCCGGGACACCGCCTGGTCCCATTGGTGCTGTGTTTTTGCTTTACCTGAGCATCTGAGATGTCAGGGGGGCAGCACTCTGCTGGGATAGATATTTGCCCTTTTGGTGGGGAAGGGGGGAAGAAGTTTGCGCTGAACCTGTCAGCTAGGATGTTGGCAAAGTTTGTGGGTTCGGTGTATTTTTTGTCATTTTGGACTAATTCTGAGCATATCTGGGAATTCCCACCCAGGTTCCTAACATAACTAAAGAAAGCCTTGTGATTATCCTTAGTGTCCTGTGCAATTTTTCTCTCGAAGCTGGCCTTAGACAATTTTATGAGTGCCCGTAGTTTTTTGCTAATACTGATCAGAGATGCCTTCCCTTTTTGGGATTTTGCTCTATCATGCAGTAGCTTCCTCCTTCTATTGTATAGTTTGTTTATGGCTGAGGTCCACCAGACAGGACGCCTAACTTTGGAGGATTGGGTCTTGGTTTTATTTGGGATTGCATGATCCATGCATTCCTGAAGGTGTTCATATAATGTGTTTATAAAGGATTCTGCAGTCTGGGCCGTATTTTCCACAGGCCCGGGGGCTTTGAAGGATTCCACCTCGGTTATGAGGAGTGTGAAATTTGCTTTAGAGAAGTTTTTCACTGTGGTTTTCTGGGCAGGGGTTGAGGTCGGGATGTGAATATCTAGTGAGATTAGTTTATGGTCTGATCTTACCAGTGAGGGATACACTTCTGGTCTGGAGCATAGAGTCCCCATGTTGGTGATGATCAGGTCCAGTATGTTTTCCCTTCTTGTGGGAGTGGCAACAAGTTGTTCCATAGCATTTGAGTTTATAAATTCTAGGAACCTTCGGGCTAGGGTGTTGGAGCTAGAGTAATGCTCCCAGTCTATGTTAGGGTAGTTGAAGTCACCCAATATAATGGTGTTTGGAGAGACCTTCATATTTTCCAGTGTTCTCAGGAAGGCCGAGTGGGGTTCCTGGGTTTGGGAGGGTGGTCTGTAGCAGGCTATAAACTGGAAGGCAGTTTTACCCACTGTTAGTTGCACATGGATAGTCTCTGATGCTTCGTGCTGTGCCACCAACCTGGAGGTGTGGGTATCTTTGACAAATATTGATACTTCCCCTCCTTTTGTGGTTCGGTCCAAGTTTTGGGGCCGAAAAACATGGTATGAGGTATAACCTGGTAGTGCTGGGGTGCTCTTGGGAGCCTTGAACCAGGTTTCTGTTACTGCACAGATATCGATGTTCTCCATGCTAAGGAGAGTTTTGAGTGTATGCATCTTGAGGTTTAGACTTCTGGCGTTGAGTAGCATTACTCTTAGTTTCTTATCCCTTGTGATACCTATGGAGGTGGGTTTGTCTTTTGAGCCTTGCCTAAAAAAAAGCACTATGGGGGTGGCAAGAGCCTTTGCCAATATCCGAAAGCCCAGGGGTGACAGGTGCAAGCCATCCCTAGTGAAGCATCGTGGCTTGTCGAGCATGTCATCCCAGGCAGACAGGCATTGGATCCCCTTTGAATGACACCAATACTTAAGCCAATTGTTGAAATTGATCATCTTGTCTTCATATTGTGGCATCATTCTTGGTGAGGGTAAGATGCTTCTCAAGGTCAGGGTCATACCAGCCTGGGCTACATGCTCAGAGAGCTCCTCTATGTCTCTTTTCATGTAGTCCAGGGAGGTACGTCTCAGGTCATTCACACCAGCATGGACAATAACTGAGTCATATTTGTACTTGCCTTGGAGTGACCTGAGTGCTTGTGTTATGTGGTGGATCCTAGTGCCCGACAGGCAGCTCACCGTGACCTTCTCCTTGTTCAGCCTGGTGAGCTGGACGTCAGTGTTCCTGATGATAGAGTCACCTATTACAAGTGTACCAGGTGTGTTGTTTAGCCTTAAGGGCTGTGACTGTTCGTCACACTGGCTTTGTGAGCTATGTGTTGCACTTTTTTGTTTTGGGGTAGCGGTTGCTTGGGTGTCTGCTTTGGAGGTCTCTGCTGCTTAGGCAGATTTTTATTTAGAGCCTCCGAGTATGTTTTTGTGTGTTTATGTTTTTGGTTTGCTGTCATGGTAGGTCTATGTGAGACTGGAATTGTTGTATTTTTAATTTATTAATTTTTGTTTTGGTAGCTTGTGTTACTACAGAAAGTTTGTCCCCAATTATAGTTCCATAGCTGCTCTTCTCACAGACCTGACAAGGAAAAACAGGCCAGATAAGATAGTGTGGACCCCAGCATGTCAGCAGGCATTCCAGAAGCTTAAAGGAGCATTGGGAGGAACCCCAATGTTAGCCAGTCCAGATTACAACAAAGAATTTGTTGTACAGGTGGATGCTTCAAACCATGGGGTGGGGGCTGTACTCAGCCAGGTTTCCTCAGAGAGAGAGAAGAGCACCCAGTGGTATATCTCAGCCATAGGCTCCAACCAAGGGAGGAATGTTATGCAGCTGTAGAAAAGGAATGTAGCCATAGTATGGGCACTGCAT
This sequence comes from Protopterus annectens, assembly GCF_019279795.1. Classification (NCBI taxonomy): domain Eukaryota; kingdom Metazoa; phylum Chordata; order Ceratodontiformes; family Protopteridae; genus Protopterus; species Protopterus annectens. Next base: position 954,231,916 of record NC_056725.1, on the reverse strand, counting down.
AAACTTCAGCCTTATCTGTATGGAAGGAAATTCATTATAGTTACAGACCACAATCCCTTAGCATGGGTACAACAAGTCAGCCAGCAAAATGCCAAGCTACTAAGGTGAACCCTAAGGCTACAGGCATATGATATAACAGTGCAGCATCACAGTGGGGTTAGCAAGGCCAATGCAGATGGGCTCTAGACAGGGTATGGGGTAATGCATTCTAAGATAGGTTCATCCCTCTCAAGCAATGTTTCTCAAGGGTCACTTGAAAAACTAGCTTGAGTCTTCGGGGGGGGGGGTGACAAAGGTGGATACTGCCAGCACAGCTATCTGGAATTTTGTAAATAGTTATATGTCATTTGTGAATATCAACATGATTTATATAAGATGGTCGTGTTGCAACTGTATTAGAACTGTATATCATGTGTATATCAAGCTGGTTTGTACAGATATGTGTGTTAAAATGGTATTTTATAAAGTGATTGTGTTTAAAATGTAACCGCAGTGTGCCCTATTAAGAACAGAAATGTATATGCACTATTGTAACTGTTTAAATGTATATGTTAACAGAGAAAACTGGAGGTTAGCTCAGTCCAGCAAATTTTAGGAAAGTATCTGAAATTAAATTACTTCATAGGCTAGGCCAGAGGAGCTCACTGCATTGTCTTTAGGGTGAAATAATCACTCGTCTCAAAATGTGGAGGAATGTAAATGTTTTATGACTTCCAGCATGTGCGAAAGATCTGAGGGCTATGTATTTTTACAAGTAGATGCTAAATCCTGCCAGCTTCTAGCAGTGCGGGTTTCAGCTGGGAACTAGAGTCAGATGACAAGAAATGACATCTTTCTGCAAGCTATCCCAGCAGTAATATTTGAGATATTAATTTGAGAAGTCTCTTAGTGAGACAGAGCATTCTATATTCTGTCTTGGACCTGACAAGAACCATTCACCATAACATCTGCATTGCTTTAATTAAGTAAGTTAACTAGGGTATAGTAACCTTCTTAGATACAACCAGGAATATAGTGAAGTTTAGTTTAGATATTTTTCTTTAACTTTTGAGACTGTCCTTCAGTGTTGTTTAAATACTTCCTGTGATTTTGAACTCTGATATCACTGTGAATATATACTGAATATATTCTTGTTCTTTTATTATTTATTATTAAATATATTTAAACCTTTCATTGTGGCTGATATGTGTAGAGATATATATGTTTTGAGAGTACTTGCATATTTATTTGGTGACACTGTATAGGCCACTCCTAATAGCCTTGCTCTTGGTCAAACTATCATTTGTATTAATATTAATATTACACAATATTAGACACCCTTTGTTAAGGGCCTTAAAGTAGCTGATAAGGAGTTGACTGGTGGCAGTGGCATAGCTAGTAAACCTGTGTCAGCCTCACCCAGTTGTGTGTGTGTGTGTGTGTGTGTGTGTGTGTGTGTGTGTGTGTGTGTGTGTGTGTGTGTGTGTGTGTGTGTGTGTGAATCAAACCTCTAAGAGGGTGTATGCATCAGCTACTTGTGTAGGGACACAAAGCACTGGTTGGACAGAAAGGGTGCTGGTAGGTTTTGGCTTGGTCACTCACCTGAAATCTCAACTCTATAGCTATGCCAGTGGAGATTCTTACTGGGGATATGCAGAATGAGGGAGAAAACAGCCCCAGACTGACTGTGGTCTCTGTGTGCTCTTGTGTGAAATTGCAGTTGCTGCAGAGAGCTGCAGCTGGAAATACTGTGTGTGTACTTGTTATCCTCTCAGTGTACATACCCCACTGTTGCCAGTGGCAAGGATTGAGGCTCCTTGATTACTGGTCCAGTGGTGGGTCATCCCAAACCTGAACAGGGCTGTGATGTGACCCTGTTAGGATAAAGCTGATAATGGCCACTGCTCTCAACTGCTGCCATTCTAAAACCAGCCCTGCTCAAATCTGTGTGTACTGAAAGCTATTGTAGGTTATGTGGGAGGCTGGGGATTGTGGTTATTACTTCTTTCATTTTCATCACAGTCAAACCTTAGAGGTGTGCAGTGGAGATCATTATAGCTTGTGTTTGAGCTGAGGACTGTGTGGTCATTGTTTTTTTTTACTTTTCTCACAGAACTCAGAGGTGTACAAAGAAGTTTATTATAGCTTGTGTAGGGGAGTTGTACTGTCGAGGAGCAACAAGCCAAATACAGTACTGTAATCCTTTTTTTTCTCACTTTCCTCACAATTACACGTCAGGCTTATAGACAGGTGGCTGCCTTTGGGGGTAGGGGTGAGGAGTGAGAAGGCAAGCTATGTATATGTCTTTCAGCAGTCACTTGAAATACATGACTGTGGCAATTTGAATGTCTGCTTTCATTCTAATCTAACACCAGAGGGATGTATAGGCGGTGACCGTCTTTTTTGTGGGTTAGGGAGGCAGGCAGTATTCCCAGACAGGTCATGTGCATGTCTACAACAACTAACTTGTTAGTTTATTGTGAGCTACTATTTAGTCAGCTTTGACCATTATGCCTTGGGCACAATATAAATCTTCCTTGAAAAAAACAAAAAATAAGACTGAAATTATTTTCTTACTCATGATTTTTGTTTAGGACACAATTGGATTAAAAGGCTGGGAAAAGGCTCTAAAATGCATCCCAGAGCATATAATCCTATGGCTTCTTGGGCCCTGGCTTATTTGAGTTATTTCCAAAATGGTTATTACTGTGCTGTCTTGTTCAGGAAAGGTATGTTGAAAGAACATAAGGAAAGCTAAAGCTGAAAAGCAACAGTGAATTTCTTTCCTTAGTCATAATTTCTGTTCAACCCATCACTGGATGAAAAGGTTGTGTAAACTGGAAAAAAAAAAGAACTTTAAAATGCAATTCAGAGCATATAAAATGTATAGCTTATTGAAAAAGTTGAAGGGAAAGGCAAAATGTGAGAAAAGTAAGAAAAAAAAAGTAATGCACATGGTATGAGTAGTCCAAGATGGGGAGATACAGAGGAGAGGACTGGCTGAAATTTTAAACCTAGGACATCATTTCACCTAAATCCAGATGTGTACATAGAGTTTTTAATGTATCATTGTTGCAACTAAATGCTAGTAACTAAATATTTTGTTGTAATGTAAGAATTGTAGCTACAGGTCAGTCTGTGTGTACTACTCCTTAAAGTTTGCAGCCTGAAGTAAAATGTTGCTTAGGAGGGGTGGCAGTGACTTGACCGGAAGTCCCCCAAAATACTAACACTGACCCTGTTCATAGGGCCCTGATGATCTCTGAATAGCATACAGTTATTTATAGCTACCTTCCCAAACAAGACCAACCATGAACCACATTGGGCTACTGCAAAACGCTTTTATAAACATTTAAGGATTTTGAAAACATTTTGCAATAGCTGCTGCTTATATTTCACATTGTAACAGAAAAGCAAACTGAATCAGTGACTGAAAACATTTGTTTTATGAAGAACAGGCCCTACTGCATCATTTATTTGTTCAATCCATTTCTATTCTCAAGTATTAGCTTTTTCCTAAAACGATGAACAGGGACATAGACAATAGATTTTATTTAATCCCTGCCAGACAAGTCATCAGCAGTTAAGTCTGAGTTTCTGCTGTGAATAGTCTGTGAACTAACATTATATTTCATTTAGATATTAGGTTAAGATTCAGCAACATAGCTACAGATTTATTCTGTTATAGAGTGTTTGCTGACTGGGCTACATTTGTGTATTACAACATAATGCTAATTGATTCTTAGTTCCAAAATAGTTGCATTTAGGCACTGATACACCATATGCAGAACATAGAAAGGATGTGCCAGTTTTTTTATTTTTTTTTTGTACTATTATTGTAGGCTCCAGGACTATCCTTTGGATCTGATCTGATTTAAATTAACCCTCATGTGCACCACCCCTCAATATCAAAGAGCCAAAGGTGAAAGAGCAGGGAATATTTTCTTATTCTAAAACCCTGACAGTTTATATGAAATGCCATATACAGTAAATTCTAGAGCAGGTTATATGAAACAATTTTATTTCTTTGGATTTAGTAGAATATTATGAAATATATTATTTGACTGTATACAATTCTTAGCCAGGATACTTATGTTGTTGTACAATTGTTTGTATGGAGCACTCCTGCTTTTCATTGTCATACCTATAGCTAGATCTGTAAGCCACCAGCCATCTATATATACAGTCCCAGTCCTGTGGTTTGGAAACTTGCTGTGGAGGTATTACATTTTGGTTATCTTAAGCAATTATGAAGTCACTTAGTGTGAAAATAAATTATATAAATTTCCCATCAAGCAGACCAGACTGCATACTTGTTTCAAAATAAAGCCCCCAAATTTACTAGCAGTTCAAAAAATGCATTTATCAGAAAGATAGAGAGCATGCAAAATTATTGGCACAGGGGCACAATTTGATAATCTCCTCTGCTGATGTCTCAGCTGAAAGAAGTTGCAGCAATCTTGAGTAAGAGAAACTCTTCTCAGATTACTGGGTGATAACTATAGTTAACATTTATCTGTACATAGCTATGGAAGTTGGAGCCAATCGATCAATTTTTCAATATATTCAAGACAGATTGAGATGCTCTCTATATTAGTTGGAGACTTTGTATTACTAATGTCCATGATTCTTCTGCCAGCAACCTTCCCATCTGTCTGCTTTAGCGAACCATCTGAGAACTTGGGGAGACAATGCCTTTAGCAGACATAAGATTACATTAAGACTCTAGGTCTCCAGAATATACTCATCACTCCCACACTTTGGTACATCTAGACTTGTTGCTAGAATGAGTATTGATGAAATTCTGTTGGAGCTTTCTTTATGCCATGAAGTGAACCATTTTCCCCATTTCCAGCCATGAAGCACTAATATGCACCTTTACAGATGCATGCCTTCCCTTTCTCTAAGCACTAGAGGTTATAGCTGTTTTATACTAGATGTTAGAATTTAATGGATACTTATATGAGGTTACCCAAGAATTTACTTTGGCTCATGAAGGAGGAGACTATTCTCCCCATCGAGTATGGGATGCATTTAAAGGCTTTGCTTATGCCAAGCAGAGGGCATGGTATACCAGCCTTAGGAAGGCATGACCTGCAAAGCTGCACATAGTGCAAGAGGAATACAGACTGAATGTAGCTCAACATGCAAAGGCTAAGACCCCTTCATTACTGGATCCCTTATGGAATATTAAAGCAAAACTATAGGAAATTATTAAAAAAAGACTGAGATGGCTTTTGATAGACTACACTTGCAATACTTTGAAATCTCTCCTTAAGTATACACCATACTGCCTCAGAAATCTAAAATAAAAGCTTAAAAATTTAATCAAATTGCATTTAGGGGGGAAAGAAGAATATATGATTTCTGTTTTTCAACAAATGAGATAATGAAAAAGTATAGGAGATATTTCCCCGGATTCTCGATGCCCTGCACGGCGTGCATGATTAGTGCAGGAGCCCTAGCAGGCAATATGTCTGCCGTGCAATCCAGGAACAGCCTGCAGGGGCATGCACGAGAGCTCCTGCACTAATCATGCACGGAATAAGCCCTGGTATGCAAATCATCTCATTTGCAGGAGAAATTCATGCAAATGAGGTGATTTTGCAATCCAGGAAGCTTGTAATAGTCCATGCAAGACAAGTGCTATCTGCAAAAATGTACTTGGTTAGTAACCGACTACATTTCTGCAAAATCTGAAATGAAGCTATGACAGGACCAAATAAAAGCTGCATATAACTGAGGAAGCATGCCAGTGGCCAAGTATAAGGCCATTGGCATTGCAAACAATAAAAAAAATAGAAAAAAAAACTTTTATATTTTTTTTGCCAATCTTGGCTGTTCTGCATAGGCAGCAGTGCACAAACAGGATCGGGGGGAAAATAATAAAATAAACCTAAAATAAGCATTCTAACTAAAATCAGTATTCTGCCATGCAAGTCAATGGCAGGCAGAAGACAACCTGGCCAGTGAGTAATGGTTGCCAAGAGGGGAGGCTCAGTGTGAGACATGTAACTATGCATTAACAGGCAATCCTATGCAAATGAGTGATAGGATAGTGAATCCCAGTTTTCCCCAACATGTGAGCCAGGTCCCAACAGTGTAAGAGTATGAATAGCTGGGTGCAAGACTAAGATATAGGTGACATTATGGGGGGGGGGGGTGCCAGACATACTGTAAGTGGATTGGAGCCCTGTGGCTCGGGATTGCTCCTAGCTTAGCATAGCTAAGCTAGGGGGTGTGTCTAAACCTGCCTAGCACTCTTCACAAATCCTAAGTGGGTGTGCGTGCTGCACACCGGGTTTTAAAGAAAAAAAAAAGTAAACCAGGAAATAGCAGCTCTGTGCACATTTGAGCACTCTGTTTGTGCGGCGCGCCCTTGGCATTAACCAGGAAGGCAATGGAAAGGGAAAACAGTAGTAGGAAGGTAATCAAGGAGAACTAGCTTAGCTGGCAGGTGAAATGTATCAGAATCAGACAATTACACAGGCAGCAGACCAGCCCAGCCCAGAACACTACTATAAACTAAGCAAACTCCTTCCCCTCTGTTTTTTTCCACACTCTACACCACCAGTGTATACAAGCGGGGAAATTTTAACAAACCTACAAAATGGGAAGGGCTGCAGCAGGCAACATAGAACAACATGTGCAAGAGGCTGAGGGTGGTGAGGATGCGAATGCTGCCAAAAAATCCATAGTGAGGAGACGGAGAAGAGTGTACAGATCCAGGGTAACCTACCAGGGGCTACATGAGCTGGAGATAGTGGAACGCTATAGGGTGGACAGAGACCTCCTACAGCAAATTGTTGAGCTGTGCCAGCCACACCTGACACACCAAACTGACCGAGGGGAACCCATCCCAGTGGATACCAAGGTATGTGTAGGCCTAGCCACAGGTACCTCCCAAAGCACAACTGGGGATGTCATGGGGATCTCACAGTCATCAGCATCCAGAGTATTCCACCAGTTCCTCAATGCTATGTCAGCACATGCCAGTGAGCACATATATTTCCTCAACACACATGAGGTGTTGACCAGCAATATGCATCTGTTCCACCAAATAGCAGAATACCCTGGGGTAGTGGGTGCTATATACTGCACGCATATATGCATCAAAGCACCACTTGGTGAGCAGGGTAGGGCCTACATCAACCACAGGGGCATCCCCTCCATCAACTGCCATGTTGTATGTGATGCCCAGGGCATTATAATGAATGTGTGTGCTGGCTGCCCTGGAAGCTATGATCATTCACACATATGGGCATCTGACGTAGCTGTACCAGAGATTTGCCAATGAGGACATCCCCTATGATCACCTAGTGGGGGATGCTGGGTACAATCTGGAGCCGTGGCTGCTGACACCCATCAGAAATGCACACACACCTGAACAACAATGCCATAATGAGGCACACGTACAAGCCAGCCATATAATAAAGCATGTGTTTGGGATGCGCAGTCAAGGTTCCAGTGTCTGGACACATCCAGTGGAGCCTTGCAATATTCACCAGCTACATGTACCCAAATTGTTATGGTATGTACTATGCTACACAATATGATCCCGTGGAAACAGCTGCAGCAGGAACAGCATGGGGTAGGGCCACACAGCACCCCCCCCCACCAATGCCAAGGCCTGCACAGGCACAGAGTGACTTGGAGGAGGAACAACCTGAGCCTGCCCCAGTAGGCAGAAGTAAGCGTGCCCAGTATGCCCTGGCCTTGGCAAAGAGGCAACGCATAGCACATGCACTGACACAGTAGGGACCCAGGGAATGACACATCTCTCTGACTCATACATACAGTAAAAGGGATGCCAATCATGACACTACCTGTGCTCAACCATGTATAGGGAGTGTACTATGTGCATCCAACATAGGCAGCCCTCCAGCACCATCTGCAAGTCTGGCACACCCTCAAGGTAAGTCACTCAACCTACACTTGCCAAATGGAGTAGAATGTGTTGTTACCTGTAGCTATGGTATGGATGTGAGCATACAAGGGAACTGGGTGACCGAATGTTATGACAGCAGACAGTAGACAACCATAGTGGCACCATGACATCTGTAACACATACCGGAGTCACCATAGTAGCCAGTACTACACAGGGTGACAAAACCCACTGCAGGAAATGGGCTGAGTGACATGTGTGTCCATAAGACCCACACATGCCAGTCAGGAAGATTCACATACCCAACAACAGTCTCAGCCAGCAGGACAGGTGTAGACAAACCAAAAACAGAGCCTGTGCCATGGCCCCAGAATGACGGCTATGGTTACCCCCCCCAGCCTACACAGACAGAACACAGCAGGGTAGGCAGTGGGATATTAGTTCTGAAGGGTAGGAAGTCAGAAAATAATATGTAGGCCAACCAAAGGCATGATCTGTAGTACACCAGTATGCCTCTAGTCAATACAGAATAAAATGGAGTACCTGACATACCAGTACAGTCATAGCAAATGTGTACAAGTGTCATGTGTGCCCCCCCCACATCCTACATAGTAATGTAATAACAGTCAGGTGTGCCCCCCAACTCTGTGCAGAAATGTAGAAATAGTCAGGTGTGCCCCCCCATCCTACATAGTAATGTAATAATAGTCAGGTGTGCCCCCACCACTCCTATGTAGAAATGTAGAAACAGACAGGTCTGCCACCCCCCCTCGCTATGCTGAAATGTAGTAACAGTCAAAGCCAAATGATCGATGGCTATCCTGCAGAGACAGCATGCTACCTGTCGGTGTACAACACAAAGGTCAGCACTGAAGCACAAGCTACATGGACACAATCCACACATTCAATACAGACGGCCATACTGGGCATGCTCACACACTTAGAGAAATTAAGGCAATGTCAGTCAACAACATACTGAAAGCTCATACTGGGCATGCACAGACACTTTAACACATGAAAGCCATGACTGCAAACACCAGTGAACCAGACATATCTGGCAGCTGCAGTTTTTAGTGTGGACACTCATCAGTATGCACCACTCATGCCTTGCACACACAGTAGATAGGGATACAGAAATATATGCCAGAACAACACACTATAATAAGCCAAAGGTAGATGTACATAGATGTGTGGAATAGGGTGACTGTGACAAGGAGCCATCTAGGCCTGTCTCACCCAGCACACAGCCAGAGGGCCCCAAACACATGAGATGCAGATGTCACTCACTGCAGATACTAGCCACCAGTATCTGTCAGCATTACAGACTATGTGGTGCACATGCCAGCTGTGCAACATGACTGTACAAGAAAGTAGTCATCTAGTAGCTGTATACACTTACCTGTGACATATGACCCCATGTGTGCTCGCATGTGGAGTGTCAACCCCTAGATGAATGGGCTATGGCCCATGCACTCACCGCCCTCCCGATAGCCCTACTATGACAAACCTGCTGAGGTCATCCAATGTGAAAATACACCTTTGGAAGAGTAATACCCCAGTAATCTCCATAGTGTGTCCTGTAACTGCATACTGCTGTAGTGTGATAAAGTACTTAGATAGGAGCTCTAACCCCAGACTTGGTAACTGTGAGTGTGTGTGTTTGTGTGTGTGTCTGTCTCTGACTGTGTAGAGAATGATGCTTTTTAGGCTACTCACACACCTTACAATTCATATACTCAACTTTGGCAAGGCTGCTGATGTCATCCAATGTGATATACACATTTGGGGAAGGAGTACTCCGGTAATCGCCATGGTGTGTGCTATAACTGTGTAGTGCTGTAGTGTAATAAACTAGTCAGAGTAGTTTTTGAGGCCATTCACAGGCACTACAACCTAAATTGCCCTACTTTGGCATGTCTGCTGACATCATCAACTGTGAAATACACCTTTGGAGTAAAAATATCCCAGTAATCTCTGTGGTGTGTGCTATAACTGCATAATTCTGTAGTGTGATAAAGTAGTTAGGTTGGTGTTCTAACCTCAGATATGGCAAGTGTGTGTGTGTTTGTCTCTGACTGTGTAGAGAGTAATGCTTTTTAGGGTATTCACACTCCTTACAATTTATATACTCAGCTTTGCCAAGGCTGCTGATGTCACCAACCTAGAAATACACCTCTGGGAAGGTTGTAGCCCAGTAATTTCCGTAGGGTGTCCTGTAACTGTGTATTGCTGTAGGGTGATAAAGTAGTTATGCTGGTGTTCTAACCCCGGACATGGCATATGTGTGTGTCTCTGACTGTATAGAGAGCAATGTTTTTTAGGGTACTCACACTCCGTACAATTCATATACTCAACTTTGCCAAGGCTGCTGATGTCACCAACCTAGAAATACACCTCTGGGAAGGTAGTAACCCAGTAATCTCTGTAATACATCCTGTAACTGCGTACTGCTGTAGTATGATAAAGTAATTAGGTAGGTGTTCTAACCCCAGACATAGCAATTGTGTGTGTGTGTGTGTGTGTGTGTGTGTGTGTGTGTGTGTGTGTGTGTGTGTGTGTCTCTGACTGTGTAGAGCACATTGCATTTTAGGATACTCACACTCATTACAATTCATATACTCAACTTTGCCAAGGCTGCTGATGTCACCAACCAAGAAATATACCTTTGGGAAGGTTGTAGCCCAGTAATCCCTGTAGCACATCTGGTAACTGCATACTGCTGGAGTGTGGAAGTTCTGAATGTTTTGCGTGTGTTCCAATGTCTGTGTATGGAGCAATGCAGTATAGGCTAGTAACATGCAGTACATTTGAAATACCCTACTTTGGTAATCCTGCTGATGTCATCCATTGTGAAATACACCTTTGGGGAAGAAGCTCTCTAGTAATCCCTGTGGTGCATCCTAAAACAGCTCCATGCTGTAGTGTGATATAGACCTTGGTCAGGGGTTCGATACCCACACATGTTGGTTGTGGATGTTTTGTATGTGTCTCACTGTCTGTGTAGGGAGCAATGCATTTTAGGCTATTCACTTGCAGTACATTTGAAATGCCCTACTTTGCTAATCCTGCTGATGTCATCCATTGTGAAATACACCTTTGGGAAAGGAATACTCCAGTAATGTCTGTGGTACATGCTATACGTGTGTAGTGTAATAAACTAGTTAGATAGGGGTTCTAGTCAAAGACAGTGTGTGTGTGTGTGTGTGTGTGTGTGTGTGTGTGTGGTTTTGCATAGTTTTTATATGGAGGCCCTACTATAAATCACAGTGGCAACTGTACTGGGATAACAGATGTAAAATAGCTGAGAGGCTGGGGTGCAAAGCCATACCCATACATGTGACATCAAGGCCAGGCAATGACAGTTAGCAACCCCAGTACTACCCAGATCACACTCTCTACCCATGTGTCATACACACATGTTTAGGTAACAGCTAATATGTGGGTAGTATACTGCATATTGGCCACCGATAGTGACTATGGAGTGATATCAATGGGCTACAGAGGGCATGTCACCTTGCCCATCTGTCCAATATGACATACATGCAGACAGTGCACCTCCCCTATGTTCCCCAATGGACACCTGCACCACCTGTGGTGCCTTCACATGTGACTCACAATGGACATACCATGCCTGACAATATGCCATGCATGGACAGATGCCACTGACACCAGAGAATGCTGTTAGCATGCTATCAATGTAGGTGCAGGATAAACCTGCTGCTCATTACCAATTCCTGCCACAGGTGGGCAAGACCGGCACATCTGATGATAATCCATGTTCACAGCATGGGCCAGACACCCAGGTACAGTTCCACATGTCACTGTACATGCATGTGGGAGGTGTGTACATCCTAGACACCATTCATGTCATGGACTAAGGAACACACATATGGCAGGCAATGCACAGCACTGGCGACACACAATAGTCACCCAGGTGACTGGATGGGGGATACAATACCCACCTGTGTGGGAAAATGCAGAAACTACAGCCCTGAGCCACAATACAGACCATTGTCATGTGGCCTGATGCCAAGGTATACCCATCACCTACCCTTGTATAGCCTGCTGGTACAGTTGACCACCACACACCCGTCCAGACATGCACCCATGCATGTCAGTACTGGCACCCAGTGTGTTTGTGCGTTTGTTGTGTGGTGCACATGGCCACATCCACACTCACTACAACCCCCAGGGGCATACTGAAGCATGCTGTCCAATGTCTGACACCTCCTCATAATCTTTGCCCTTACAATCTCTGCATGACCCGTGTGGTGCATGTGATACCTGTACAGTGATGTGTTGCGGCAATCCCACTACTGATGAGTTGTACTCCTGGCCCTGCCAAGTGTGTCAATGCATGTGTACCCCTGTGAGACTGTGGCTGTGTTGATGCTGGCACCTGTTTATGCAAAGAGGTACGTGTACATCACCTACCGTATATGTACCGTATCACTGTTGCAGATGTCACTCACCATCACATATATGCTCTGAGTGCTCCACGAAAGGTAACCCACATGGCGCATCAAATAACTGCATTTAACTCTGATAGCACTACATAGTTGGTAGGGGGTTGATACCCTGTGCTGGTAGGTTTGTGACACAAACATGCTACAGTTTTACTTTCCCACCCCTGCCTGACAGGTATTTGCCTCTGTCTGCCTCTCCTACCTTCTCTCTGGTGGATGTGGAGACCCACACCTGCTATGCTTAGGCAGCAGCATGTGTATTTTAAGTGATGCTCATGATCAGCTGATGGCCTCTGCATGAATTGCAACCCTCCCCTAGCTTATTGCATGTGGAACAGCTGTGGTAACATTCCCATAGCCAATTGCATGGAAACACACTCAAATATCTAGGAACATCATCGTGGTGTTGGCCTGTTTCATTCACTGTGAGCAGGAACTAGATCTGTTGTTTGGCAAACAGCATCTCAGATGGATTGGGAATTTACCTCTAACAACATACACCATGGAAAAAGGGCAACAAACAGGAGGGGGATGTGCCTGACCTGACTACAAACTGTAAGTGCTGCTATACTGCATTTGGACTAATGTTGGTTTAACAGTGTTTGTCTGGATATGGCTATCGTGCATGCTGCAATACCTGCCATGTTAGTTCCATGTTTATGAGGAATCCCCATCTGCAGGGTCATCTGCAGACTGGCCAGTGTTGTGCCTTTGGTTTCATGTGTTAGCCACGGCGAATCTCTCTGTGGACTGCATAAGGTAGTGTGAGGACTACAGTCTGTAGATGGTGAAGGCCGTGACAGTTACTGACTTCATATCCCTCATAGGACATATGTTGCAACAAACCCTGTAACAACAGTAAATGTATGAGGATGTCACAGCAACATGTCAATATTGGCCCTGTGTATGTGCTTCCAGCCACACCTCTGTCAAAGTTTGTACATATGTCGTGCATGAAGTGGTGCATATGCGCCATACACCATAATTAGTGTCATCATATCTGATAACAATCCAGTGATATATCAGACTGCTACAAATGTTATGTACAGTAGGGATTATATTTCATGACATAACCTGGACAGTCTGTGGATGATTGTACAGTACTGAGGTCTGTGTACTTATGGTGAATGTCGGCAGTGTGTGTATTGTTAATATGTACTTTAGCCTGTGTACAGACTGTGGTAGATGTCATTGTTCTAGCTCCCCTCCTATCTGATGTTACATGCTGCCCCACTGCATGGTACTGTACTGGCGTACATGTTCGTACGGCCATACACACACATGTCTATATATATATATATATATATATATATATATATATATATATATATATATATATATATGTTGTTGGTCATTTCGGCTTTTCCCAGTTAGGGGTCACCACAGCAGAACTCCGGTCTGCTAACAATTTTTATGGTGCTGAGTTGCCAGCCTGACACCCAAACTTCAGCAAAGGCATGCCCATTCACGCATGTCTTTTGGAGGCCACTCGACTGCGGGGAGGACATGCAGACTCCACACAGTAGGCACTCCAGCCGAGAATCGAACAGGAGAACCTCTTGCTGTGAGGCAACAATGCTTCCGCTGTACCACCGTGGTTAATATATATATATATATATATATATATATATACATATATATATATATATATATATATATATATATATATATATATATATATATATATATATATATATATATATATATATATATATATATATATATATATACATATGTCATATATAGATATGTTGTATCTGTCTACAAATTAATGTATTGCCACACATACATCTAGATGATGGTATACATTCTCTGTACTGTTGCATTACTGGACTGGATGATATGTTTGTGAAAACATCAAGATTATTTATATCTGCCATGGCTTAGTGGTAAATCAGTTTGTGTATAGTTTGCAGGGTCCCTGGTTTGAGTCGTCTTGCAGGAGCTGTTTGTTTTGTTGCTGGGCAGAATACAGCCCACTAGATGCAGACAGCTTAAGGCAATATTTAGCAGTTCTAAGCGGGTCTGCACAGCAGTAAGCACTGCCTACACAGGTTAAGCAATATAGAAGCTAACTGACTGTAAAAAACTGTAACCGGCAGTTGGCAGTGCCTAGCTCTGCGCAAACCCACTTACAATTGCTTTAATGTGCCTTAATCACTCTGTAGGGTGGTGTGTGCAGGTGGGCTTGCCCCCCTGCATTACGATATGTATTCTAACTTGTAGTTCAAAAATCAGCAAATCTGCTTTTCGATTTGCTGAGTTTTGAACTTTGGTGCAATTTGAAATGACTGATTTGTCCTTTCGGTTCACAGACAGGCCCATGCAGAGAAATGATTGTTTCCCTTTCAAAGGTAAACCCATATATATCTATATAGGTATATATGGACATACATCTGTAAATGAAATTGGGAACATAATCCAAACATATATGTCCACATGCACCATTAATGGGTTTGAGAGACCCAAACAACATACGTCTGACATGGATAGGTATTACATCCCCACAGCCAAACACGTCTGGCCTGCAATACACTACCAACCTTAGCAGATCCCATAACCAGAACCCTACATGACAAGGACAGTACATGTTAACAGTACTCCATCCCACCTGTAGGATGTCAGGCTGGCATTACTAGCACATCATGCAGTACAGTCAAGTGAAGTGTCATGCTTGGGGCAACCCCCTGGGCAGGCACAGTAAGTAGCTGGGATCCCTCATACAATCCAACAGGCCTAAACCTGACAATGGATTCACCATTGTTGGCAAGGGCAACCAAAAATCCACCATGTCAGCTTGGAACTACCACCCAGTAGCCTGATGAGCCTGGTCTGCAGGGACATGGAACATATCAACAATGAACCCATGGCCAATGTCACTGGTAATCTTAAAACCCTGGACCCTGCCAATGTTGAACTTGTCAAAGGCAGAGAATACAACCTGAACTTGGTATACCACCTTGACGCAATCATGACAGGTGTAGATGAGGGTTAGGAGGTGAACACAGCCTATTTAGATCATAGCAGGCTTTTGTACACCATCCCACATATAGGAATGTGTGTAGATGTTAAGGGATCTACCTCCGTTCACAGAATATGTTTCCCTCAGGACTGCTTGTCAAATGCCAACATTCCACAGGTACCATCCCATGAACATACAGTCCTTCACAGGCCATAGATGTGTTAATGTCCTCCTCCACACTCTAGAAGTGTGCAGTAATACTGGGGTTGCTATAACTCACTGGGTGTAGCTGTTGTGAACACATCCATCATTGCAGTTACTGTTGCATCTATCCCCCAACTTAGCTGTCTGTAATACTGTACAGTATATGTTATCAGACTGGTTAGTTGTTGTTTACACCATTCACAGTAGTAGAGCGCCTCACACCCTCATAGGGGTAGGGCTATGGCACACCGATGTTATTGAGGTGAGGATTGCAGTAGAGTTGGTAAAGGGAAATACACCCTACTGTTGGCATGTTCAATGTCATTCAAATAGCAGACTGCATATATACCAATGTGTGGTTGTACCTATCCTGTCTTGGTGGGATTGCATGAGCAACTGATGTATTACCTGTACGGGGACACACCTCCATGTGTACAGTCTTGTATCTGTACTGCATCCAAACCAAAGGCTTTGTGTGTTGTACCCAGCCATGTCATGTGTACCATCCACTATACTTACTGGTGTCCACTGTAGAAGGCCTGCTGACACCACTACACCCATCAGCCAGGTGGCACATGGATAACCATGACACAATCAGAATAGATAATGGTGAAAATAATACAACATTGTTAATTACAGCTATAATGCATCATGGCTGCAGAGCTACACCTTCTAGGATGTTAGCATTTCACTTTACTGATGACAACATACTACACAGCATTACATTGCTACACAATTGTACAGTCACCCTGTGCATCAACACCATATTAGCCTGTCCCTGCATCAATGTTACAGATGACAGGGTGTGGCACAGATATCATCATATGCACAGGGTGTGTTGTTGGTTTACCAAAGGCCTATGCTGAGCCATACAATTGACAATGTGTGTGTGTGTGTGTGTGTGTGTGTGTGTGTGTGTGTGTGTGTGTGTGTGTCTGTGTGAGGGCTGAGCAGTGTTATGGGCCAATGTTGATGTCATGTGTAGCTCTCAACTGTGGGCCTATCCATATGATAGCCAGAGGATTGGCTGTTAGGTTTTGTCTGTGCACCACACAGGTATTGTCCCAGATATGTCAGTGACATTCTGTCTGTTGAGTGCTAACAGTACATAGCTACATCCATTTGCATTTTGATGTTGTATTCCTGCATAAGGGTATGATGAAACAAATCCTGTAACACCAGCAATTTCTAGGATGTGTAACAGCAATAATGCAAATATTGCCCTATGTTCCTACCTCTGTCCTCCACATATATGCCAGTCTTTCTCTTGCTGTGATACAGACAGGGGTCGTTAGGTAATGGTCTATCATTATTTACTGCTAGCATTACTGCTATCATCCCAGTCATGTCATGGACTCCCACACCAACTGTTGGGCAAAGTCCATATATATGGGGGCAACAGCTGGACAACACATATGGGCCCTTGTACATTCCAGAGTTCAGTGTGTGGTACACAGTGTTCCTTGCCTTTGTACAACCTTTTATAGGGAGTAGGGGTTCAATGCCAGTAACCTAGGCTGTGACACCTTTTCAGGGATATAAGTGTTAAGACAAGGGTCATTCAGTGTGATAGTGAGATGTAATGTTAAGCAATGTTATGTACAAGATACTGTGACATTACCACAACTGCTACATTTCCCCCTAGGGTTTGACTACAGGGTGTGATTGGAGGCTGCTGAACTACATCTGTAATTGTTGATTGTTACTTATCTTGAAGGCAAATCATGTGTCTACTGTTGTACTAGTTGAAGGCCTTGGCCTGAACAGCATATTATGGCACATATATCCACATTGCTTGCATCTGTTTTGTGTGGGCCTTGCATTAATCACTGATTACATATTTCAAAATTTATGTGGTGTAAGTACTGGCATACATTATTGTATAGTACACAAATAAAGGTTTTCTGTGTACACATACCTGTGTGTCATGTCATGTCCTTTGAATTGTGGGTGGGAATAGGTTTAATGTAAGTATTCTCATTTGTGGGAATGGTTGCCACACTACACATTTCAAAGGTGCCAGTTACAGGGCTTGTGGCTGAGGGATATACTTTGCATCCAGTACTTCCACGCTACTTCTACATATGTATGACTACTAATACCTTTTGTCTGTGTATATATGTATGTACCTATATATATGTCTCATATATATATATATATATATATATATATATATATATATATATATATATATAGATATATTTATATATATATATATATATATATATATATATATATATATGTATGTATCTGTATAGATGTATTTATATCTATACACACACACACACACACACACATATATATATATATATATATATATATATATATATATATATATACACATATACATACACACATATGAATATATTTATCTGTCTATATACAATTGATCTTATATGATTATTTGTGAGATATATATATATATATATATATATATATATACACACACACACACACACACACACATATAGCTGTCTATCTGTCTACATTTACAGATATATATCTGTCCATATGTCCATGCATGTTTGGCTCATATTTTTGCCTGTATCTCATTCTCTTGGCAATTGACATGGATGATCACAGTATTGAAGTTAGTAACTAGTGCCGACACTTTTGTGTTTCAGACTTCATCTCCTTCTACATATGTGTTCTAATACATATAACTGTGTAACTAGCAACATTTTAAGTGTATTACAGCAGTAGTTGAAATATATCCCTATTTATACCCACATTGTGGCATACTTTGCCCAGACTTCTTGCACTAACAGGTTGTGTGGTATGATATTACTACATTTCCTATACTGGTGACTGATCATGCTGGACGATATGTTTGTGAAAACATCAGCTTTAAGTATATCTGCTATGGTTTAGTGGTACATCACTTTGGGTAAGGAGTGCAGGGTCCTGGTTTTGAGTCTTGCAGAGGTAGTTTATTTTGTTGCAGGGCAGAACACAGACCATTGGATACAGAGTGATTAAGGCACTTTAAAGCAGTTGTAAGCAGGTTTGTGGGGATTTGCACAGAGCTAAGCACTGCTAACTGCCGGTTACAGTTTGTTACAGTCAGTTAGCTTCCATATTGCTTAACCTGTGTAGGCAGTGCTTACCCCCACGCAAACATGCTGAAACCCGCTTACTACTGCTTAAAAGTGCCTACTCCCGCTTAGCCCAGTGCTAATTCTTTTAAAAGAAAGGAAAAAGGGGTGATAGGAAAGTGGTGAAAAAGGGGCACAAAGAGAGAAAGACAGTAGGCAAGATAGCTAGGGATGTGCAGGATGGGTGTAGGGAAGGTCCATAGCTGCCCATTTCTTCTACAGCAACAGCTGTGCATATGCAATGAATTTGGAGGTACATTTGAATGCTCCAACCCCTGGGAGAGCAGTGAGGACAACAATAATATGTTATGATGCCAATTAGACCAGATTACATGTGTCCAGTGGACATGTGTGCAAAATGGACAGCTATGTATGGGGCATGATTTTTTTTTGGGTACAGATTGCCCTTTTTTTTTTAAGGTGAGAGAGGGATGTTGGGACAGGAGAGTAGGTATGCTCGGGAGGATAAGTTGGGTATGATGACAGACAAGACAGACAAGACAGCATACAGGGGTGGTATATGACACATGTGGGAGGGACTTCTTGGATGGGGAGGGGTGTTTGGAAGTTGCAAGCCCATGGGCCCCCAAATGGAAATAGTGGGACTGAGGTCCCACCCATGGGCATTCACCACTGCACCTTCCTGGCCCTAAAGGTGGTTGTGCTGTGGGCTGTATAGGAGGGGCAGGCTTACCCTCTCATTGCACCACTCGGTCCTCAAGTTGGCATAGCCAGTCTTGAAACTCCATATTGAGCTCCCTATGCATCACTGCCCGGATCTGATGACGAGTGTCATGTTTCTCTTCACGCCCACTCCCAGGGAGGCACTCCCCATCCCCTGTGGTGGTTCCACACAAAGGTGGTGCAGGGCCATTGGAGGAGGAGGTCCCAGGCTGGGCCCCAGACATGCTGGTGCTCGGTGCCATGGCCAGCTGAGGTGGGACAGGTAGGTCCACTGGGACCGGCCTTCCCATATGAGCTATGTTGCAGCAGGTTTATGACAGATAAGGGTTAGTAATAGTCAACAGCATTTGGGATTAGTTATAACAGCATGCATAGGTATTCCCATTAACCCAATACACCAGATTTAACACAGTTGCAGAGCAAATAGTACACATGCATATATGGAACATCAGTGGTCATTACAACAGCATGCAGGTTTCATTGATGGCAACAAGCCACCAAAATGGGTGTATTTTAACATGGCACATGCATAGAAACAAATGTGAATATTTATAAACCATTAGGACACATGTCCCATCATAAGTTTAGAGTGTACACATATAGGTTGAGGTGTGTCATCGTGTTATTTTTGCACATATGGTAGGGGTGAGAGAGATTCAATTAACAACTAATATATCCTTGTAGTTTTCACAACATTCTCAGTCACTGCACTGATCTGTCCCTTACATGTATTATTACACTACCCAATGGCCTTATATTGTACACTGGTATGTTTATAGATTATAATATACGTGACTTGTGTCTTACATGGCGTGACATGATGCAGGTGTTAATGCAACATATGTTGAGAATTGCTCTCATACACTTTGGGTGAGGTGCTAGAATGACAGGTTTGTTTTCATATACATTCTCTGAGTATGTACACATCTGACTATCAGTTATATGTATTTAACAGCTGCCTATATTTCTTGGATCATCACACTGATTTTTTCAGGGGGGCAGGGTACCAGGCTGTTGATGTGGGCCATTTATCTGGACATGCTGGCCAGATTGGAACAGTTGTGGGGTATGAATATCCGTACAACTTTCTATTTGAACTTTCTAGCACATTCTGTACAGTTGTTGGGTGTAATTATGCATACAGCTTTCTATCTGAACATTGTAACACAATCTGTACAGTTGTGGGGTATGATTATGCATACAACTTACTAGCACTCCTGGGATTCAAAACCCTGCTGTGTGTGACAAACAAAATTACAGTTAACATCACAATACACTGCGCTATCAGGGAATTTATGTGAAGCTTTCTACTGTTTTCTTTGTAAGTCTCCCTCACTTATGCAATATGACTGAACTCTTGGCACTTCCAACATTGTTATACAGACCTTCATACACATTTTATCTGCATACCACAGTGTGGGTAACACTGCGTAATACAACAGTATTATTTACAGTATGCAACAGTTCAACAACATATGGCAGAAGAGTAAACAGAAGCACTCCAGGGGTTATACCTTTATTTACAGAATATTACACATTCATTTCTACTGGTACGCCACTATCTAAGGCTCTTATATTAATTTGTTATGACAGTACATGCTGAATGATTACTAATCTGTCTTGCGATGCAGCCTTTGCAACCTAGCATCATAGGCTTGCTGGTTCACAGCCCGCTCATCTGCAGCTGTCAGAAAAATACAGTGGTATTTAGCCATACCTATCCATAGTATACATAAGCTAGGCAATTATTAACTACTTAGTAGACTGAGTAGTTGCTCAGCACTGGGGCATTAGGCATCTGCCGAGATGCCTGGATACACTGTTACAGTACAACCTCCCTCCGCCGCTTCAGGTCAGCATGGTGGTGCCTGACCGGCTCACCAGTCCAGGGGATACATGTGGCACTGGTGAGGTCATGGGCGAGACTGTCCCAGGCCTCTGTTTTATACTGCGAGCCCTGGTACTGGCCCTGCAGTAGTCTCTGCTCATGGGGTTTTACCAGGAGCCATACCATGATTTTTGACTCCTGGATGCCCCAGCGCTGCACTCTAAATTGAGTGCCTTCACCCACACCAGCCATTCTGCCTGCAATAGGAAGCTACAATCAGTTATGGGAAGTATTCCCGCCTATGGGGTTTAAATACATCCAACTTCTTGCACTTTCCCGTGATTGGCCAGTTTTGAAAAGGCTAAGCTATGGGCACACCTGCTTACCTAAGGATGGCAGTACTTAAAGAATTGGCTCTCCTACACATTGCTTACACTTACTGGGTTGAGCTGTGCTGCAGTTAGCATTGCTTAATAGTTAATTAGCACTATATTTGCCTTTTGGCAGTGATTTATTATTCATTACGGGTTATATATGTGTCTGGTATCCATGATTTATGTGTACATACACTGTATGGGGTCCTGGGGACTTATACACTTTACTACGATAACACCTCAGATCTATGCTTACTGCAGTACTCCAGTTCACATATTTATGCTCTGTGGCAGGTTATACAACATCACACTGTACATAGATTCAGTTCACATGTTTGGTTTGATTTTCCTGTAGTGAGGATTAGTTTGCTGATACCTTATTTATATGTATTTATATGATGGCTTAGTGGTTAACTACTGTCACTGTGGTGTAGAGGGTCCTGCGTTCGAGCCTTGCAGAAGCTGTTTATTTTGTTGCTGGGCAGAACATGGGCCATTGGGTACAGAGTGATTAAGGCACTTTAAAGCAGTTGAAAGCGAGTGTGCATGGGTTTGTGTGGAGCTAAGCAATGCTAACCTCCGGTTACAGTTTCTTATACTCTGTTAGCTTCGACTTTGCTTAATCTGTGTAGGCAATGCTTACCCCCACACAAATGCACTTAAACACTCTTACTAGTGCTTATATATGCTTACTACAGCTTATTTATGCTTAAACCTGCTTACTAGTGCCTTATTCATTATGACAATGACACTTCATATGTGCATTTAATGCAGTACTCCAGTTCACATTTAAATGTTATTTAGTAGGTTATACAGGAAATGAATGTAAAGAAATGTTCATATACAGATTTCACATGGAAAATGGTATGTGCTTCAGTGGGACTCAAGCCGGGAATGCCTGCTCGTTGGGCGGATGCTCTGACCACTACACTGTTGCTGTGCTGCTTCATTTGCATATATCTTCCTTGTTATCCTCTTCAGCCTTTTAAGATGCTTTAACCATAGCTAAGCGATGGGCACACCCGCGCACCTATGGTTAGTTGTACTCAGAGTTTTAAAAATAATGCAGAGGTTTCTTCTTTTTATTTTTATGTCCTGTTCCTGTTGTACACACAGGAGACTGTTGATGGGGATATGCGGACACCTATGAGTGGTCTTGCTAATTTAT
Source organism: Protopterus annectens (assembly GCF_019279795.1). Taxonomy (NCBI): domain Eukaryota; kingdom Metazoa; phylum Chordata; order Ceratodontiformes; family Protopteridae; genus Protopterus; species Protopterus annectens. Next base: position 954,209,271 of record NC_056725.1, on the reverse strand, counting down.
TTGCACTTTCTGCTGTTCTGCTTTGCAGGGGCATATTTATTCTGAGAGCTCTGCTCTCAGACACCCCCCCTGCACTCGTCCAAGCTCCGTGTAGGATTAGGAGTTCAGGTAGTGCACCTTTATTAATATGCATGGCGTGCTGCTGTCCTCCTCCTAAATGGACGCTTCTTTGCAGGACTAGACTAGTCCTGCACAGAAGATTAGTAAATCTGGGGGATTATTGAACTATTCTGATGGATGAGTTGAGTTATCTTCAATAAGGAATAACTTAGAAGACCTATATGCACATCTGCTTATTCTAACTCATGAGCAAAATGTTCAATGGCTAAATCCTTTTCTAAACAGGAAATTCTGACATCTATTATATAGGCAAAACCTAATAAAGTTCCTGGCAGTGATGATTTACCTTCAGAATTTTTTAAACTCCTCTCTGCAACCAATTTATCAGTTTTTGGAATGCCTCGTTATCCATTTCAGAGGCTAAAGGAGCCCTACCATCTTGAAAACAATCAATACTTTTGTATGTACTGAAATCAGGGAAAGATCCTTCAATGGCAGATGTTACAGGCTGATTTCATATTCATTTTTGAATCTGGATAATCATTTTTTATGTGAATCTAGACAGCCAGAAAAGCCTGTGTGCTTCCCCCATTTACTACATCCAGATCAAGTAGGTTTTGTTAAGAGGCAAGCCACACAGCACAATATTTTAAGGGTGCCGTTATGGTTATAAAAGTGACAGCTCAGAAACCTTCCTAGATCCCTACTAGCAGATGCAGAGAAAGCCTTTGAAGGTCATATCTGTACCATCAAATTGTAGAATGATTTCATTTTCCATCAACTTTTTAAACTACATTACAGAATGTTTGCAGAGATACTACAGTGGTGGTACAGGTCGATCTATATATTTCATGCCCAATAATCATTTAGGAGGAGAGAGGCAGGGCTGCCTACTAGAAACATTGTTATTATTTTTTAGCATGAGCCACTTTTTGCAACTCATGGGTAAATAGTTTGTGATCCATGTTTACAAACAACAATGAAGCATAGTGATATTTGCAGATGACTTGTTAATTTTCCTTGGGAGTCCACAAAAATGCTTTCTGAAGTCTGTAATGCCTTACATGACTGACAAATTCTATCTGGCTATAGAGTAAATCCTCAATAGTCCATAACAATGTCACATATTTTTTCTATGCCTTGTTTTAGTGGCAATAAGTATAATTTTGTATATAACCCAGGTAGGCACTAGTACCTCGGTGTAATACTGGCACTTATTTCAGCAAAATTTTGAAATCAACATTTTCAGCTAATTCAGAGGGTGATTGATAAATATCTGTATGAATGGTTGACATTGACTTTCCCCTTTGAGGTAAAATCACTTCTTCTTAAAATTATGCTTTAGCTAAAGATAATTTATATTTTGTGGGACTCACTTTTAGAATCCCTTACCATAGTTTGTGCAAATAGGATAGAAGATTTCTACAATTTTTGTGGGCTCAGATATACTTACAGGATCGAATCTGTCCATTATGCATCTAAATGCCAAGGTGGTATTAGATCCCAGAGCATACCTCTCAACTGTACAGATTTTCACAGAATGTCCAGATTTTTTTTTCTCATTTTTTTGTGTTGTCCTCCTAAAAATGTACTTCTCTGGCAACTAGCTGAGGATTGAAGTCATTAAATGACATGACATTGAGTTTAAGACTCACATCCTTCAGAAAAAAGAAAAGTCCAAAAAAAACCAAATATTCTATCTACTTCTAAGTTTAAGAGCAAAGAATCAAAAATATATCCCCCCCCCTCCCCCCATCATTTTAGGCTTTTTTTTTTTTTTTAAGTTTGTGTGGTTGAGATCCCAGAGTTTATTACTGGCTTATAAGTCAGTGATAAGTAGATGTGTATGGGAAATTATATTTTCCAGGTTCCTCTGTTCCATGGACTATTTTAATGTCAAGTTGTGTACCTTCATCCATATGAATACAACTCCCTAATGCCATAGTAGGGGCAGGATTGGAAAATATTTTTTACTGTTTGCCATTGCCCTGGGACATTTTAAAAATCTCTGTAACATTGGTACTTGAATACGTTATACTGAGTCATTCACTCTGTTTTGTGACTATTGATAAAACACAAAGACTATCACATCTAAGCTTTCCTTTTTCTATAAGCTTTAATTTCTGGTATTACAACAAAAAATTTCCTTTACAAGTTTAGTAAGAATAAAGGATTTTTTTTTTTACTTTACACATATATTATGGATCCAGTCTCAAAACTTTTCCAGTTCTTAATGAGTAGTATATGACAGACAGGACCCATGAAGTTAGAATTGGGGAGTCCACCTCTACAAAGAGGCCAGTCACAAATGGAGTCTCTCAGGGATCAGTCCTTAGGCCATTCCTTTTTAGCATTTACTTCTCAGAAGTTAAGGCCAGTGTCAGATGAATACAAATTAGGAGCTGACATTGAATCTCACACTGACACAAATGTTCTCCAGGAGGGGCTGACACAGACAAACAATTGGTGTCTATGTCATGGACTAAAACTAAATGCCAAGAAATGCATAATAGTATCCTTTGGGAAGTCATCCATCCCTAGTAACTATCATATTGACAACACACCCCTTAGACTTGACCCTGTAGTCAGGGACTTAGGGGCACTCATAGACAGTAATCTAGCCTTTGGTCATCACATGTCTACAGTGGTGAGGAAATCATTCTATGCTGTGTAACCTATAAGCAAAAGTATGGCATCTAAGTCCAAGGAAGTCATTGTTCTACTGTATTCAGCATTCATCAGACCTGTCATTGAGTACAATGCCCCCTTTGGTATGTACCTATCCAGGCATTTCCAACAACTGGAACATCCACAGAGGTTCTTCACTAAAAGAATACAGGGCATAAGTAATATGTCCTATGCAGACCACCTCAAGGCCCTATCCCTGTATTCTGTCTCCTACAGGCCTTTGAGAGGAGATCTATGCCTGGCATACAGGGCATTGTCAGATCCCACTCTGATGGACCTCTTGCATATCCACAAAACAAACAGCACCAGAATTACCCATTCTAAAGACTTAAATCTTGCCTATGATATAACTAGGACCTGTTGGGGAGATAGATGTGTATCACAGAGACTACCTTGTCTATGGAACAGGCTCCCCATCCATGTGAAGCAGAGTTCCTCCCTAATAAAATTCAAGTGCAACTTGGACAATTGGATGGGAAATTGGAAAGTCATCCCTTGTTTTCCACCTATGTCTCTGATGCAAACAGGTAATCTGTAAATGGTTCATCTCCCAGGGCCATGCTTACACTTATGAAGGGTATCACAACTCACCAGAGATTTGGGATGCATGGCTAGGCTTAAAAAGGCCTTTGTGCTTGTTAGTCTAGTAAACACCTATGAACCTGTATACCACAGATCTAATAGTTCTGTCGTCCATTACACAAATATTGCTGCTCATGTAATTAGTGTACTCATTACATCCCCATTTCATCAGTATAGTATGTTTCTGAGAAAACTTAAAGGAAGAAAATCTATGGGTATCTCAGCAGTTTATTTAATGGTGTTTTACAATGCTATTTCAAACACCATACCTAGTTTAAAGGGTAACAACTTAATGGAAACAGATCCAGAGCTGTTTGATGATCAGGGAGTGGTTATTATATTTTCTGTATTCTAAACTATCCCTCTCTTAAGTGGAGATTATTTGCATGGAAATGTCTGCACCAGCTTTTTATAACCCCTGAACTCTTATCCAAAAATTCCTATCATTTGAACATATTTGTTGGCACTGTAAAGATAAGGATACTAAGGGTATGGGGGTGAACTTAATGTGGGACTGCCCAATACTTCAGACATTCTGGAAGGAGTTCAGGAAAGTAGGAGGAAAGGTTTGTTGTTTAAAAATGGCAGACAGAAAAGGTTTTGTTATTTATGGGATAGTATTTGGGGTTAGACTAACATGTCTTATACATACTTAAATTTTGGTGCCTAAGCAACTATTACACACATATTGAAAAAGTATAAGAAAGTCTGGTGGATTTTATATCAGCTGTATAGCTCAGAGGTCCAGCTAGCCCAACATATGGTCAAAGAGATGGCCATATTGAAAAAGTGGTCACTGTGTTGAGCTTTTAGGCTTTATTTATTAGATATTGTAGTTAGTAAAAGTGTAGACATTTATGGTCATATGGTATTTTAGTTCCAAATCCTACCTGTAAGTTGCTTTGTTTTTTTCAGACTGGAATGGACTGCTTCCCAGTAGAGCTAAGTTATGCATTTAGGAAATAAATTATAGCATAATGTATATCTATATCTATATCTATATCTATATCTATATATCAACACAGTGGATATAAAAATTGTACACACCCCTGTTAAAATGCCAGGTTCTTGTGTCATAAAAAATGACACCACACTAAATTATTTCAAAACTTTTCCCAACTTTAACATGACCTATAATTTGTACAATTCAATTGAAGAACAAACAAATCTGTTAGGGAAAAATATAAAAAATAAAAAATGTACAATAAGCTGGTTGCATAAGTATGCACACCCTTAAACTTATACTTTGTTGAAGCATCTTTTGATTTAATTACAGCATTCAGTCTTCTTGGGTACACACCTGCCATCAATTAAAGAGACTCTGATTAACCCCAAATAAAGTTCAGCTGTCTTAGTAGGATTTTCCTTACATTTACTCAATTGCTTGCTACAGCAATAGCCATGGTTCACAGACAGCTTAGAAAGCATCAAAGGGATCTCATTGTTGAAAGGTATCAGTCAGGAGAAAGGTACAAAAAAATTTCCATAGCATTGGATATATCATGGAACACAATGAAGACAGCCATCAAAAGGTGGAGAAAATAAATATGGGACAACAGTGATATTGCAAAGAACTGAACGTCCCTCCAAAATTGATGAAAAGATAAGACAAAAAGTGGTCAGGGAGGCTGTCAAGAGACCTACAGCAACAATGAAAGTGATGCAGGAATTTCTGGCAAGTACTGGTTGTATACTACATGTGACAACAATATCCTGTATTCTCCATATGTCTGGACTATGGGGTAGGGTTGCAAGATGGAGGCCTTTTCTTATACAGAAAAACATCCAGACTCAACTAAAATTTGCAAAACAATACATCTCCCAAAAGCATGTGGGAAAATGTGTCATGGTCTGATGAGACCAAGGTTGAACTTTTTGGCCACAATTCCAAAAGGTAGGTTTGGAGCAAAACAATACTTCTCATCACTAAAAGAACACCATCCTCATAGTGAAGCATAGTGGTGGCAGTATCATGCTTTGGGGATGCTTTTCTTCAGCTCGAACTGGTGCTTTAGTCAAGTTGGAGGGAATTATGAACAGTTCCAAATACCGGTCACTTTTGGCCCAAACCTTCAGGCGTCTGCCAGAAAGCTGAAGATGAAGAGGAATTTCAACTTTCAACATGACAATGACCCCAAGCATACATCCAAATCAACAAAAGAATGGCTTCACCAGAAGAAAATTAAAGTTTTGGAAAGGCCCAGCCAGATCCCAGACCTAAGTCTAATAGAAAATATATGAGGTGACCTGAAGAGGGCTGTGCACAAGAGATGACCTCACAATCCAATAGATTTGGAGCACTTTTGCAAGGAAGAGTGGGCAAATATTGCCAAGTCAAGGTGCGCCATGCTGATAGACTCCTACCCAGGAAGACTGAATGTTGTAATTAAATCAAAATGTGCTTCAACAAACTATTAGTTTAAGGGTGTGCACACTTATGCAAACAGCTTATTGTACATAGGTTCATAGGTTCATACTAGGCTATCTGCCCTGGGGCAATTATAAGCCTAGCCCGATTCTGTATGGCTTATGCCACCCCTTGATTTGAGTATACTGTGCCCTTTTTAAGGTTTAGTTTACTGTGCCTCTGTCTAATAGTGACACGGGAGTAATCCCTGGGACAAACCTATGATCCCCCATCCACCTATCGAGATTCTTCTTGAAGAGATTCAGTGAGGTGCTCTGCCTCACATGAACTGGAATTCTATTCCAGAGTGAAGGGAGCCTCTGGGTTATGAACCTGTCCCTCCAGCAAGTTCTATTTATTTCTGTGCTGAGGTTCAAGTCCCTCGAGCATGTGGCACTAAGGGATTTAGATTTACTGAGGTGGAGCATGTCCATTAATTCTGGATTTGACATAGCTTTGTATGTCAGGCATAGATCGCCTCAAGTAGGCAGTATGCAACTGAGTAGAGCTGGAGTTTTTTAACCAAGCAGCATATGGCATCTGTTTGAGACCCTTGATCCTCTTGGTGAGATACTTTTGGGGTCTTTCTAATTGCTGCAGGTGTCGGGTAAGGTACATCCCAAAAGGGGCATTGTATTCTATGATGGGCCTGATGAGGGATGAATAAAGGGCACGATTACCTCTCTTGATCTAGATGTGAAACCCTTCATGATGAGGTGGGCTATGTAGAAGGTCTTTCTAACCACTTTGGCAATATGGTTTTCAAAGGAGAGATTGCTATCAACTTGGGTCCCCAGGTCCCTAATAACTTTCTCTGTACTTAATGGGTTTCCGCCTATGTGGTAATTTGTGGGCACATTGTTTTTGCCAAAGGGTATGACTATACATTTTTTGGCATTTAGCTTTAAACCATGGTGCTGGCACCAGTTATCTGTCTCTGTGAGACCGTTTTGAAGGATGTTTGTGTCAGCTGGAGAGTTGATTATGGCACCCAGTTTGCAGTCATCTGCAAACTTGGTGAGCCATAGTCCTCCCACGTTTGCCTGTACCTCTGAAAAGTATATACCGAACAAGAGTGGTCCCAGGACAGAACCCTGTGGGATGCCACTTGTGACCGGTTTCGAGTCTGACATGGCTCCAGCAACTCTCACTCTGTGGGTTCTGTCTTTGAGCCAGTTTGTGACCCATCTTGTGACATAGGGGTTTATATTTAAGCTGGATAGCTTATCTATGATGCCCAAGTGGGGTATTGTGTCAAATGCCTTTGCAAGGTCCAGATAGGCTGTGTGGACTACCTTTCCTTCATCTATGGCTTTGGTGACTGTTTCGAAGAAGTCAACTAGGTTCAAAAGGCAGGATCTGCCCTTGACAAAGCCAAACTGGGTAGGATCTAGTGTCTGTAGGTCCCCAATGTCTTTATTTATGAGCTCCATGATGATCCTCTCCATAGCCTTGCAGACTAAGTTAGTCAGGCTTATGGGGCGATAGTTTCCAGGGTCCGTAGAGGCTCCACCTTTGTGGAGTGGGACCACTGTTGCTGTACGCCATTCTGTGGGCACATATCCTGTAGTGAGGCTGAGATTGTATAGCTGTTTTATTTGAGGGATTAGTTCCTCTTGGAGTTCATGTAGGATGCAACCTGGGATGCCATCTGGTCCCATGGAAGAAGTGTTTTTGCTTTGGAGAGGCCAGCCTTCACCTGAGCAACAGAGATGTTGGGGAGGCAGCCCTCTGGCGGGATAGATACTTGCTCTTTGGGGAGGGTGGAGAAGTTTGCACTGAACCTGTCTGCCAGGATATTGGCGATGTCTGTGGGTTCAGTGTATTTTTGGCATTTAGAATAAACTCAGAACAAGTCTGGGAGTTGCATCCCAGGTTTCTAACATAACTGAAAAAGCCTTATGATTGTCTTTGGTGTCCTGTGCAATTTTTCTCTCGAAGCTGGCCTTGGAGGATTTTATGAGGGATCGTAATTTTTTGCTAGTACTGATCAGAGATGCCTTCCCTATTTGGGATTTTGCTCTGTCATGTAGTAGCTTCCTCCTTCTGTTGTACAGTTTATTTATGGCAGGGGTCCACCAGACTGGACGCCTGCCTTTGGATGATTGGATCTTGGTTTTGTTTGGGATAGCATGATCCATGCATTCCTGGAGATGTCCGTAGAATGCGTTTATATAGGATTCTGCAGTTTGGGCCGTAGTTTCCACTGGCCCTGGGGCCTTGAAGGATTCCACTTTGGTTTTGAGAAGTGAGAAGTTCACTTTTGAGAAGTTTTTCACTGTGGTTTTCTGGGCTGGGGGTGGGGTCGGGATGTGGACATCCAGTGAAATTAATTTATGGTCTGATCTTACCAATGAGAGATATACTTCTGGTGTGGAGCATAGAGTCCCCATGTTGGTAATGATCAGGTCTAGTATGTTGTCCCCTCTTGTGGGAGTGGTGACTAGTTGTTCCATAGCATTTGAGTTTATAATTTCCAGGAACCTTTGTGATAAGGTGCTGGGGCTTGAGTAGTGCTCCCAGTCAATGTTTGGGTAGTTGAAGTCACCCAATATAATGGTGTTCAGAGAGATCTTCATGTTCTCCAATGTTTTCAGGAAAGCCGAGTGGGATTCCTGACTTTGAGAGGGTGGTCTGTAGGATGCTATAAACTGAAAAGCAGTCTTGCCCACTGTTAGTTGCACATGGATGGTCTCCGATACTTTGTGCAATGCCACTAACCTGGAGGTGTGGATATCCTTGATAAATATGGAAACTCCCCCTCCTTTTGTGGTTCGGTCCGGGTTTTGGGGCTGAAAAGCATGATATGAAGTATAGCCTGGTAGTGCTGGGGTGCTCTCTGGAGCCTTGAACCAGGTTTCTGTCACTGCACAGATATCGATATTCTCCATACTGAGGAGAGCTTCAAGTGCATGCATCTTGAGGTTAAGACTTCTGGCATTTAGCAGCATTACCCTTAGTTTCTTGTTCCTTGTGCTGTCTATGGTGGTGGGTTTGACTTTTGAGCCTTGCCTAAAAAAGGCACTATGGGGGTGGCAAGAGCCTTTGCCAATATCCAAAAGCCCAGTGGTGACAGGTGCAAGCCATCCCTAGTGAAGCAACATGGCTTGTCGAGCATGTCATCCCAGGCTGACAGACACTGGATCCCCTTTGAATGACACCAAAATTTTAGCCAATTGTTAAAATCGATCATTTTGTCTTTGTACTGTGGCATCATTCTAGGTGAGGGTAAGATGCTACTCAAGGTCAGGGTCATACCAGCCTGGGCTACATGATCAGAGAGCTCCACTATGTCTCTTTTCATGTAGTCCAAGGAGGTACATCTCAGGTCATTCACACCAGCATGTACAATGACTGAGTCATATTTGTATTTGCTTTGGAGTGACCTGAGTGATTGCGTTATGTGGCGGATCCTAGCACCCAACAGGCAGCTGTCCGTGACCTTCTCTTTATTCAGCCTGGTGAGCGGGACATCAGTGTGTCTGACAATAGAGTCACCTATTACAAGAGTATCAGGTGTGTTATTCAGCCTTAAGGGCTGTGGCTGCTTGGCACACTGACATTGTGGGTTATGTGTTGTGTGTGTTTTGTTTTGAGGTAGCGTTTGCTTGGATGTCTGCTTTGGAGGTCTCTGTTGCTTAGGTAGATTTTTATTTAGAGCCTCCAAGTATGTTTTTGTGTATTTATGTGTTTGGTTAGCTGATGTGGTGGGACTATGTGATACTGGAATTGTGTTGTGTGAGGTTACCTTCTCCTCCTGACTGGTTACACTAGTTTTGAGATGAGAGAGCTCAGCCTCCAGTTTGGCTAAATAGTTGCATCTCTCACATATATTTGAACCTGTTTGGAGGAGATGGTTGTCCGTGTACATGAGACAGTTGTAACATTGCCTCAAAATTCCCAGATTCACCAGCTGGACTGGAGAGGAAACCATTGACTGACCTTTGGACATGCTAGAGTAATATAGGGAAACTGAATTTAAGACTGACCAATAGAGGACTGGGTAATCGTAGAGAATATAAGAGTAAGTAGTGCTTATGGTTTAATAGTGCTAACTTGTAGGATTACTTAATTGGACCAGTGAAGGGCCTTAGAATGAGAATATGGTGTTTAAATTGAGAGATAGAGCAGTTCTAAGGGAAAAAGTGAAGAGCAGACTTTGTGGAGCCAGGAATAGTTTAAACCCAATTAGGCGGTGCTGCCCGCTGTTGCGCTATGCTCAAAACCGCGCAAAACCACGCAAAAGAGGGTTTTAAGAGAGGAAGATGAGGGAGATTTGGAATTGACCCAAAATGGCCAATAAAACTACAGTTTCAAGTCAGTAACCACTCCCACAGGGGCAGGCAGGCTGCTCAATGTTTTTCACTGCCACTGATCAACAGAGAGACTTCCCTTTAGCCCAGGCAAAACATGGCCTCACAGAAACTTACAAACAGTTCAAGAACAGCAAGCCTGTAACTGAACTTTTTTAAATCTCAGAAAAGTGGGAAAAAAGCAAGATTTTTTGTTTTTGTTTTTTTCAGAGATAGCAGAGGTTCACAAGTATCAACAAGTTATAACAGTGCAGTAAATGACCCCACACAAGAGTGCTAGGCCAAAGACAGATAAAATGCAAGTTTTGAGAAAAAAACGATTTTAAAAATAAGTGCAAACAGGAAATTCAGTAAACAGCTCTAGGTTGTGCTCTAAATACAGTTACTAATGCAGAAATCAAGTTTAACAAGCCAGAAAATGCCCAAAATAGGCGGCTATGCAGAAAAACTTAGCAAATAAACAGAGGAAAAATACTTAAAATCTCAAAAGTGGCTCCTTTCTTCTCTCAGCGTTTTCTCCTCTTGGTGGGTGCTTCACCAACAGCCAACAAGCATGAAAAGACATTTTTTATTGTTTATATTTTTCCCCTAACAGATTTGTTTTTCAATTGAATTGTACAGGTTATAGGTCACATTAAAGGTGGGAAAAGTTTTGCAATGATTTATTATGGTCTCATTTTTATATATCACAAAAACCTGGCATTTTAAAAGGGGTGTGTCCACTTTTTATATCCATTGTGTGTTTGTGTATATATATATATATATATATATATATATATATAAATATGTGTGTGTCTGTATATAAAAATGAAGTGTTAACAGAGCAAGCTGTTTAGCTCCTCCCGTCCATCACTTAGTTGTTTTTTTTTTTCTTTTTTCATTCATTTTCCTTAATGTTGTCTAATTAATTCATATATTTTACAGCCCATAGTTTGTTTTTTTTTTTGCTGATTTAACTGGAGAGTATATTACATGTAGGCACAAAGTACTAGATGAGTTACATTAATGGCTTAGGCAAACATTATTCCTTTTCTAACTTTTTAAAACTGATACATTTTCTAGAAATCTGTGAAATTTACATTGACAAGCATGAGGCAATAGTCATTTTATCTGAAATGTTAGGTAGTTGACTACTGTTTGTCTATAATATATTCATTCTGTGATATAATTATGATTTATAGATTGCAAGGTAAAAATATTTAGTCACACAAAAAAAGGCAGAGAACCATTCCTAAGCAGGGTGCCCATATATTTTAGAACAGATACACACACATATACTTTATGCTTGTGAGTCCTTTCCTTTTGGCAATTTATATGTTTGCCTGCAGACAATGTGCAAGATGATTAATTCGCCTATTAGCACATCTTAGTTAAACTGGGGGAAACTGAAGCTTCATATTAAGTCTTAGACTGATACAAGATAGTACTGAGACCCCATACAGATGGGCCAGGCAGGAACCTTACTAGAAGACCAAGCAATATGAGGGAGCACATCTAATCACTGCACTACTGTACTTGCTTTTAACCAAAGCACAGAGGCTCAAACTTATTTAACAAAACAAGTGGCCAGCAAAAATTGTTTCTACATGGATAGGCAGCCCCCTCCCCCAAAAAAAGGGGCTTCATGCTTGTTCCACCTAAGCTAATAAAGGGGTAAAAATACTTTGGTGCACATTAAAATAAACATTTCATAAAAAGTGAGTTGAGGATATAAATGAAACCTTGTTACCACAAAGCCACAGATGAGTGGTACGTCCTCTATGTTTGGCTCCATTCAGTTAGTCATTGATGTCATCAGACCCAATTACAAGTCTGGTAGACACACTAGTCTAGACTGAGGAATTGTTAATTAAGTGAGAAATAAACTCTAGTTCAAAACCTCATTGTTCATGACTACTGTCATTAATTTATTAATGTGTGTGTGTGTGTGTGTGTGTGTGTGTGTGTGTGTGTGTGTGTGTGTGTGTGTGTGTGTGTGCATACATATATGTATTGATACACACACAGATATATATATATATATATATATATATATATATATATATATATACACACACACACACACACACACACACACACACACATACACACAAACAAACACATATAAATATATATATATATATATATATATACACACACACACACACACACACACACACACACACACACACACACACACACACACACACACACACACACACACACACACACACACACACACACACACATATATATATATATATATATATATATATATATATATATATATATGTATAAAGAGAGAGAGAAAGAGATCAAGAATTTGACAATTAATTATTCAGTCAGAACTAGTCTACAGACATTTCAACTCATTAACAACTATGTGGTGTGGAATGTCACACCTCTATCAGTCAACATACATTTTGCATTACAGAACATCTTCTGAAAAATAAACTTAAAAAAACAAATGTAAATATTTTGTCAACAGTTAAAGCTATTAAAACTGTACAAATAGCAATGTTATTAGTAGTAAATATTCTTTACAGAGAAAATAGTCAGTGCATTCTTAATCTTTTCCAAAAATATGGTCATGTATTATAATGCACATAAACCCCCAATTTTTTTTCTAAACTTTCATAAACAAATTGTCATGTCTTGGAAACTGTACAACCTAGACATATATTCTTACAATATTTTTGTTAACTTTGTCCAGTCTAAAAAGACAAGCTGCTAATGGTAGAATAACTACACCTGACAAATCTAGTAACAAGCTTAAAGGGAAATAGTATAAAAACCATTACCCTCAAAACTTATTAAGAAACAATGCATCTGAAAACACACGATACAAATGGAATCATAAGGTACAAACGTTCTACTTATTTAGTATGTATGTATGTATATATATACTGAAGCCTGCTTTTTTCTACATTACCTTTTTCTATTTCTCGATACTGCTCTATTTTTCTTACTTTCTTTTGTTTTTAATTCTTTTCCTTTTATTTTGCATAATAATATATACAGTTGGTAAGTACTTCAATATAAACAAACGTATTTAAATATTTAAAAGTAAGCTGCAGTAATATAAACACCTTACAGCAAACATTTATTATGCAGGCTATGCATTACATCAATGGTAACATAATATTGCTACCCAGCACTTATTGATGCCTTTTTTTCTCCTCTCTTTCCTATCCATTCACACTGTTCTATTAATCTCACAGACACAGTCAGCAAATGACAATAGCTTTCAAAAAACAGCTTCACACAGTATGCAAATAATTCACATTACTTCCATCTAAACTTATTACAATTAACACACTATACCCATCATATAAAGTTATAATATGATTTCTACACAAAGTATACATCTGCTGTGACCATACAAAGATACTGCACAGACTTTTGCCTCTATAAATTAATATGAGATAGCAGAAAGGTTTTATTTAATATATAAATTGTGCTAATTTTATATTTAAAAAAAATATTAAAAAAGAGAGGAAGAAGTGGAAAAAAAAAAAGGGCTACACAGATTTTACTGTTCAGAAAGAAAGTTTTTAAGTTTTTTGCTGTATGTTATTTAACTCTCTGCTTGTTTTTTTTTTTTTTTTTTTTTTTTTTTTTTTACAACATAGAGCCATAACAATCTTGTTGTTTAACTACTTGTTTGTTTATTGCCCCCAAAAAATTTCAAAATGCCCCAAAAATCAAAAAAAAAAAAAACAACACTTCTCTCTCTGCTTGTCTGTAAACTCAGATGACGTTATCTGAGGAGAATAAGGAAGTTAAAGCCACAGAATTGAGAAGAAAAAAAAAGGACTGTTAATGAAAGAAAGGATTAAGTAAAAGTAAAATGCTGCACTTGCACTATAGGAACTTTTATGGTAAATGATATTTTGACTTTGTTTTTAACTGAAGTTCACAGATAGGTTTGCAGAAAGGTTTCTGTGTGTTCAGTTAATGAAAATATTTAGCATACATAAATAATTTTTTAACTTTGGTAAACATTTGTAGTGTATATGCATTGTTCTATCTAGGAAACATCATGGCATGATGTATCTTACACTTTAACAGTACCTAGATAAATTATCACAAATAATGTATTAACTTTAATTTCACACACTTTTGATATTCATTACTCAAATCAGTAACAATTCTAAGGAGTAGCCTTTATTTTTTTTTTTTTTATTTACATTCTATACAGTACTGTAATTTTGAGGAACTTCTCATTATCAGGAATTAAATATTAGCTATAGGAATGTTTTCATATAAATGTTTGTCCATCGACATTCAGAAAAAAAAAAATGGCATATTCTTTATTCTTATTCTAAATAAAAAAAAAATCACATTATTTAGCTTAATGATCTAGACATAAATGACAATGATAGTACTTCGAAAGTTATTGTGTGGGATACGCAGAAATCTTACACTTTTGGTAAATTCAAAACCTGGTACCTAAGCAAACAAAAGGAATGGGATAGTATGCTATCAAAAATACAATAAAAAATTGATGAACTAAAAAGAAATAAGACATAAACACAAATACAGAACTGAAAAAATTAAACCTTGATTACATGGAAATTCTTAATCACAAAGTGGCAATACATTTAGAAAGAATCAAATTACAGTCTTACTCTGTTAACCCAAAAAACATGCATAGATTACCTGTAAAATCAAAAAACTTAACCAATGTTAAACATATTAGGGAAATTGTTGATGAAACTAAAACTAAAAATAAAATTGTAACCGATTTAGAAGATATTCTTGAGACTTTCAGAAAACATCATGAAATAATAAATAACACAAATCCAAATATTAATAATAACATCCCAAAAGATAACTTCTTAAATGAGAACAGAGACAACAAACTATCAATAGAACAGAATACCAACTTCTCGAACCAATAACAATAAGTAAGCTAAAAGAGAGGATTCAAAGCCTTAAGAACAATAAAGCCCCAGGATTAGATGGATTAATAGGAGAAATTTATAATGTACTCACAGAAGATACATTAAAAGATACTTTTACAAGCTTTTGAGGAATTCAGAAAAAAGACAAGCTCATTCCCTTCCTGGAAATATGCCTAAAACAGGGCAAAGACCCCAAAATAGTAACTTCATATCATCCCATTTCACTATTAAATGTGGACTATAAAATTTTACATCAATATTAGCTAACAGATTAAATCAACTGATGCCTAACATAATAGGTGATGATCAAACAGGCTTCATACTAAATAGAAGAGTACAAGACAATGTTATCAGGGTCCTTTCCTTAGTAGATCATGCTAACAGGAAAAAAAGAACTATCAATTATTAGCCTAGACTTAAACAAGGTTTTTGACTCTATAAATTGGTTCTATTTATTTAAAGTATTAGAAGTATATAACTTCTCCCCTGACTTTATCAATATAATTAACAGATTATATGTTAACTCAATATCATACATCACAATTGGCGCTTTTTTATCAGGTCCGCTTAACATCCTAAAAGGCACTAAACAAGGCTGTCCACTCTTCCCCTTATTATTTTCCCTATCAGTCGAACCTCTAGCTAACTTCATAAGAGCAAATTCTAATATAAGGAGATTTTCTGTTAGTCAAGCTACATTTCTAAAATACAACTTTTTGCGACAATGTCATGCTAACAATTGGAAATATACATTCCTCTATAGATCATATAAAAAAATCCCTGCAAGTTTTTGAAGAGGTTTCAGGCCTAAGCTTTAATCACAATAAAACATAAACATTATTAATAAATAAAAAAGTAAACACTTTACTAAGTAAACACAACAATTTTAACTGGGCAAATGACACCATGAAGTACTTGGGAATATACATAAAGTCAAACTAGAATAATACTTTAAAAACAAATTACAAATACCTATTATCCCCAGTTAAGGAATTTTTAAATAGATGGAATAAAATGTATTTCACGATAGAAGAAAGACTGTCATTAATAAAAATGATCATATTATCCAAAACTTTGTTCTACTTCCAAATGTTAATTGCCTCCCCATCCAAAAAGTTAATGAAGTAACTAAATTCTGTGTTAATAAATTTCCTATGGATTCCTCAAAAGCCAAGGATCAGCCATGCTTGGCACTACAGAAGCTGGAAAGATGGGGGAATAGCATTTCCAAATTTAGAACTTTATGTGGAATTGACCATACTTAATGTGATGAGCCAATGGTTAAACTCCAAATATAGTTCTAATTGGAAAAATCTCCATGTAAGTATCTTATTATCTGACATAGATACAAATATTGACAATAATATGTTCTCAGAAAATAAAAAAAAATCTTCCTTGTTGTCAATGAACATTTCTACAATACCAATAAGAATAAAAAAAATTCTCTTTTCAGTAATTATATATTAGATAACTTTAAAAAGATAATAAACAAAAATCATATGACAAAAAGCTTAATATTTTTAATATTTCCCATAGCATACACAAAGACATGTCTGGACTCTTTCAACGTATCTAAAATAAAAGTAATGGAAGAAAATGGCTTAGTTTTCTGGCACCAGTTTCTCTGCAATAATAATATCCATGAACCATGTTCTCTTATAGCCAGGTATAACATAAAGCACAACAACTGGTTGAACATACAAATATTTAGAGAATACATAGTTAATGAATTCAAAATATCTCATATCACCAGCACAACACCTTTACTTAAAATACTTTCTCTTCTTTGTGAAATAAACACTTTGCATGTTAATAATATTCTGACATTATCAAGTATATATAATTCTTTAAGAACCAATATGCAAATCACAGAGGACTCCTTATGGAATTTTACAGAGAGAATAAACAAATCCATTTTTTCAGATAGTGATAAAGAATTAGTACTTAAATCAATTAGTAGCGCAACGTTATCCCCTTCTTGGAAAATCTTCACTTGTAAATACATCCATAGGAGCTTTATTACCCCACATAAGATGGACTTAATATCAAAAAAATAATCTTAATAAATGTTGGAGATGTGAGGAAATACTTTGTGGAGATTGGGTACATATGTTTCTTACATGTAAAATAGTAACTCCATTCTGGATAGAGTTCAGAAATGTCATAAAAGTATTGTGGTCGGACAAGTGTGAAGTATCTGACTCATTATTACTGTTCAGTGCACCAGTACCAACACATATCCCCAAAATACAGGTGCACCTTCTTTGGTCCTTGCTTGCAATTGCAAGGAAAATCATTACGTCAAATTGGAAGTGTAAAAAAATCCTATAATTTACAGACTTTTTACTGTTAGCTAAACCTGTATGTAATAGGGAGTTGCAAACTATGTCAGAAAGAACTACTAAGATAACACATAAGAAATTAACTTGGTTGAAGCTTGAAAAACTACTAGATAAAATGTAATCATAATGACATTGGGCCGGATTTACAAAGGCTTGCACGGAGCCTAAGAATAGTGTAAGATGGCAGACAGCCAATATGTCTGCCGAGCGATCCAGTAATAGCTGGCAGGGGCGTGCATGAGATCTTCTAAAGCTACTCTTGCATGGACAGTGTTATGGTATGCAAATTATCTCATTTGCTGCTGAAAGCTATGCAAATGAGGTAAATTTGTGATCCAGGAAACACTAACCTGTCCGTGTAAGAGTAGTGTTATTTGCAGAAATGTACTCCATTGGTAACGGAGTACCGTTCTGCAAATAGCTAAACGGAGCTATGACAGCTCCAAATAAAGGATGCATCTAGTTGAGGAAACATGCCAATGGCCACATATAAGGCCACTGGCATTTGCAAATGTTGTAAATCCTTAAAATCCAGTTTTTTTTTTCCCTGATCGCCGATGTTTAAGCGTAGCGCAGTGCCGTGCAAATGTGCTGCACTTTAAATAAAATGAAAACAATTGAAAAATAGCCAAAAATGGGCATTTTCACTAAAAAGCTTGTTGAATGGCAGGCTGAAAACAACATGGCCACTGAGTAGTGGTTGCTAAGGGGGGAAGCTCAGTGTGAGAGATGTAACCAAGCATTAGTAGGCAATCCTATGCAAATGAAGATAAGGATAGTGAATCCCAATTTTCCCCGACATGTGAGCCATGTCCCTAGAGTGTAAGTGTAGGAGTAGGGGAGTAGTAGAGTAGAAGATAGGTGACATCATGAGGGGGTATGTCTGAAAGACTGTAAGCTTATTGGAGCACAGTGGCTTGTGTTTGCCCTGAGTTGCTTAGGATTGCAAGAGGCGTGTCTACAGTTGTCCTGGCTGAAAACAAGAAACCAAAGGCGTACGCCGTGGATATATCTGAAATTTCTTGCAAACGGGCACGCAGCATGTGAGCACGTGTGTGCGCGCGCATGTGCATGCATGTGCACTTGTTTGTGCAGCGCTGCCCCTTGTGGAAACAGAAAGGGAAAATGAAGGAAAATAAGTAGTAGGAAGTTAACCAAGGAGAACTAGCAGAGCTGCCAGGTGAAATATATCAGAATCAGCCAATTACACAGGCAGTAGATGAGCCCAGCCCAGCACTTTAAACTCTGCAAACAGCAGTCTACCCTGTTTTTTCCAAAGAACTCTGCAACACTGCAGTATACAAAGAGTGAAAACTTAAAAAGCTTAAGTCAGACACAATGTTAGGGGCTGCTATTGCTATCATAAACCAACATGTGCAAGATGCTGAGGGTGGTGATGTTGTGAATGCTGCTGAGCAGCCTACAGTGAGGAGATGGAGAAGAGTCTACAGACCCAGGGTAACCTACCAGGGGCTACATGAGCTGGAGATAGTGGAGCACTATAGAGTGGACAGAGACCTCCTGCAGTATATTATTGATCTGTGCTGGCCACTCCTCACACACAGAACACACACACACAGAGGGGAACCCATCCCAGTGGATACCAAGGTATGTGTTGGCCTACAAATACTAGCTACAGGTACCTTCCAGAGACCAACTGGTGATACACTGGGGGTTTCACAGGCATCAGCATCCAGGGTACTGCACCAGTTCCTGGATGCCATGTCAGCACATGTTGGCGATTACGTATATTTCCCCAATTCCAGTGAGGCATTGGCCAGCAATATGCATCTTTTCCACCAAATAGCAGAATACCCTGAGGTAGTGGGTGCAATAGACTGCACGCGCATACACATCAAAGCACCATCCGGTGAGCAGGGTAGGGTCTACATCAACCGCAAGAGCATCCCCTCCATCAACTGCCAGGTTGTGTGCGATGCCCAGGGCATAATAATGAATGTGTGTGCTGGCTGCCCTGGAAGCTATCACGATTCCCATATCTGGCATGTGATGCAACTGTACCAGAGATTTGCCAATGGGGACATCCCTGACGGTCACCTAGTGGGGGATGCTGGATACGCACTGGAGCTGTGGCTGATGACACCCATCAGAAATGCACACAGACTCGAACAAGAACTCCATAATGAGGCACACGCACAGACAAGAAACATGGTCCTACACTTATACTTCACTAGCCACTCCCCCTTTTTCTCTTCCTATCACAGATCCCCTCATCACCAGGCCACTCCCCTATCTTTATCTCTCCTAAATTGTGCTAATTAACTCTCCTTTGAACTACTCCCTCTCATTTCCAACCTTTACTATACTAAATACCCTCTCCTTTCCACCCTTTTACTATACTAAATATCTCCCAATACTAACTCCTATCCAAACCTCCACTAATTTCTTACCAATATATTTTAAACCCTGTTCAATCTCCTGAAACCCTCTCCTCTATTTCTCTACAGCACCTACTAATCACAAACTACTCCCTACAAAATCTACTTATTACTATGGCCTCAATAAATAAAACTCTTTTCACAAACATACTACTGTTAACTACCATAATAGCCTGTCTTACCATACCTTACTCACTTACCTCCTTTGAAAATCTTACTCTACCTGAACAAAACTATTACATCCAACAAACTTTACCATCTTCATTTAGCTAGTCCCTTAACCACAGTAACATAACCTGTACCTCTAACTAAATACTACCAAAATATCATAGACAAACCCACATTTTTTACTTCAGTACCAAAAAGACTTTTATTAACCTCTATAAACTCCTTAAAGCTATACAACACCCCCAGAAACACCTCATCCTAACCCTGGCCCCAATTATGACTATACCAATAACCTTGACAATGTAACAGTACCTATGGTTTCTACATTAACTAAATCATCTAACTCCCTCTTGATAGCTCACCTTAACATTAGAAGTATTAACAATAAAATTTCCCACCTGCATGCTCTCCTTGATGTCCACTCATTTGACATTCTATGTATTACAGAAACTTGGCTAAAACCATCCACTCTAGACCAGGAAATTACCCCTCCTGGCTACAATATCTTTAGATGTGACTGTAAAATCAAAAAAGTGGAGGTATAGCCATTCTCTATAAATCCAACCTCCAAATTTCCACCTTTAATGTGCTTCTACCATCAGACACCAAATCTGAAATTCTAACTACCAAACTCCAAATCAATACCCCCAAATCTATCTAATTTGCACATATCTCCCCCCAGGTAATAATAATACCAATACTCTTGAAAACCTACTTAGTTGCCTCTCTACCCAACTACCCCAAGAGACAATTGTACTGGGTGACTTTAACATCGACTGGTCTACCTGTAGTTCTCCTAACCCTACTAACCATATAAACCTCTTTGGATTTTCACAATTAATAACAACTCCTACTAGAATCCACAAACCTAGCAGTAAGGAAACTACTCTGGACTGGATCCTTATTAACAGACACCCTGAAACCTATACTCCAGGAACCCTTCCCGACGATATCAGTGACCATATGCTTACCTACATTATTAGACAAAAAGTCCATATTCCAACTATTCATAATCTCAGAACCTCTCGCTCAAAAAATTCTTCAATCCTGACAGCTTCCTAAATGAATTACAAGCATGTGACTGGTCACCACTAACCCATCTTGAATTGGATGAGGCTGTTACCTACTTTAATTCTAACTTTCTTCAAATCCTTGACTGCCATGCACCATATCATTCTATTAGAATAAAAACCAAATCTGCCCCTTGCCTCACAAAAGAAACGAGGCAAAAGATGCTCCTCAGAAATAAAATCTGGACTAAATGGAGAGCTACCAAATGTCCAACAGATCACCTCCTCTTTAAACTGCTAAGAAATGCCACCAAGAAAGATATTCTTAAAGACAAAAAAGACTTCTACCTTCACCTCCAACAAACCAGTCAACAAACTCCACAAAAATTTTGGTCAGGGATAAACTTCTTCAGCCAGGTCACCCTACTACTCCAGACCCAGGCGGTTTCAACCATAACAACTCCAACCAGATCCCTGATGCCTTTAATAACTATTTTACAGAAGCCATTCAAACTCTAGCCAATTCCTTACCACCCTTCACTGCTTCCCCACTAAATATCCCCAAGACTTCATCTCCCACCTTTCATATACAACCTGTATCTACATCTCTTATCTGTAAATTACTTCAAAAATTGAAACCTTGCGCCCCTTCTACTGACCTTCTCCCATCTGAATACCTACAAATTGCTGCAAAAGCCATAGACATTCCCATCTCTATCCTTATTAACAGAACCATCTCAGAAGGCAAAATCCCTACTTTATGGAAAGTATCCCACATCATCCCTCTACATAAAGGTGGACCTTCTACTGAGCTTTCTAACATTCATCCTATTGCATTACTTTCCCCATTAGCTAAGATAATGGAAAAATGTATTCACAAACAACTACTTAACCACTTACTGCAAAATAACCTACTAGCAAACTGCCAACATGGCTTTAGGCCATTCCATAGCACATCGACTGCCCTCTTATCCTTCACTGACTCTATAAACAAAAATCGCAACAATAACTCTTTTTCCTCTGCACTATTTATGGACCTGTCAAAAGCCTTTGATATGGTTAACCATAACTTACTTCTAGACAAACTAAAGGCCCATTATCTCGATCCTCAAGCTATACAATGGTTTAGGTCTTATTTGGTAAATAGACATCAAGCAGTACTTTGGCAGAACAGTCTGTCTTCACTACTCCCAGTAAATATTGGAGTACCCCAAGGCTCTATCTTAGGTCCCCTACTCTTTTCCTTATTTATTAACAATCTACACATGAACATACCTCAAGCCACCTGCATTCAGTATGCTGATGACTTCACCTTAATCTGTTCAGCCAAGAATATAGCATCTCTCCACTCTCTCACCCAAACTGTTTTTAATAATGTTGAAAACTGATTTTTGGAACACTGCCTACTCCTGAATCCCCAAAAAACAAAACTACTGCTTTTTACTCCGACCCATAAATCACCTATTCCATTCTTCTCTGTAACCTCTAACAATGGTACCAACATAACCCCAGACAGTACAACCCGCCTACTAGGTGTAACAATTGATAATCGTCTCAGCTTTGATGACCACATCAACTGCACCATAAAGACTGTTAACAAAAAACTTGGTACCCTCTATAGAATTAAACCCTTCCTTACCCCTTCTGCAAGGAAAACTACCCAGACCCACCTAATTTCCACCCTCTTCTATGCTTCTGTTAAATGTACTAACCTATCCAAAAACAACCTCTCTAAACTCTCCACCTGTTATAATAGCATAGCTAGATTCATTACATGCTCCCCCTTTAAAACTCACCACTGCCTCAACCTCAAACAACTTGAATGGCTAGAATTGCAAAACCACATACTCTGCCAACAGCTACTTATTACTCAAAATATCCTATACCACCCTAACAACACTCCTATCCTCACTAATCTAATTACACCATATAAAAATCTAGCTACACTACGGTCTGCTAATCAGCCTCTAGTTTCCTATATTAAATCCAACAACAAAGCCGGTGATACACTTTTCTCAAACACTGCAGGTAAAAACTGGAATCTGCTTTGTTCTGAATTATCAACCCTTACTTCGACTTCTCTATTTAAAAAACATCTAAAAGAACATCTCAAAACACATTGGCTCTGTCCATGTGCTAACCCAGACTGATATCTTTTTCCCCTTCCTTTTCTACCCCTCTAACCTATGCCTCCAAATCTATCTATTACCCTTTTCTTCATAATATGAAGATAAAATATAACTTCTTTTTCTCTTAACTGAGTCTTGCTCATACCTTCTCATGTGTGTAGTATATTGTTTAGCAGAATTTTTTTACTAACATTTTTATAGTTTATAATTTTTAATTTTTCTTTGAACAATGCTGCCTCTGTATTTGCTTTATCATGTCTTTTTATATTGTTAACTTTGTCACTGTTCATGCTTGGAGCTTTTCTCCCCAGGCCTCTACTGAAAATGGACATATATCCAGCTAGACTAGCCCGGTCAACAAATGTAAAATAAATAAATAAAATAAATAAATTGAGCGTGTGTTTGGGATGCTCAAGTCATGGTTCCAGTGCCTGGACACATCTGGTGGAGCCTTGCAGTACTCACCATCTACATGTACCCAGATTGTCATGGTATGTGCCATGCTACACAATATGATCCTGTGGAAACAGCTGCAGCAGGATCTACATGGGGCAGGGCCAAACAGCCCCCCACCATTGCCAAGGCCTGCACAGGCACAGCGTGACTCAGAGGAAGAACAACCTGAGCCTGCCCCAGTTGGCAGAAGGAGGCGTGCCCTGTATACTCTGGCTTTGGCAAAGAGACAGTGCATAGCACATACACTGACTCAGTAGGAACCCTGGAAATGACACCTCTCTCTGACTCACACATACAGTAAAAGGGATGCCGAACTTGACACTACCTGTTTTCAAACATGTATAGGGAGTGTAATATGTGCATCTGACATAGGCAGCCCTGCAGCACCACCTGAGGCATGAGTCCCTATTTTAAGCAATATAAAGCACTGCTAAGCAAATTTTACCAGTATTGAGCATATTTAAATACAATTGTGCATAGCTGCACACCACACTAACAAGCACAACGTCGGGCAACGTTGGGCAATATTGGGCAAAGTCGAGCAAAGTTGGGTAAACATGCTCACACCTGCTTTACTGTTCCTTAACCAGTCAGGTCTGCCCAGCAGGAAAATAAATAGCAGTGACAGGGTTCAAACTCAGGATACTGTGCACTATAGTCACAGTACTGAACCACTAAGCCATGACAGCATTTCACTGGGACAGACACAACTTAAGTCACACATACCAGTTGGGGGGGGTCACATACCTAACAGTCACAGCCAGCAGGACAATTGTAGACAAACGCAAACACAAACAAATGCTGTATCATGCCCTCTGAAGAGGCATATGAGTAACCTCCCCCCAGGCCTATGCAGACAGATAACAGCAGACCAGGCAGTGTGATGTGGGTTGGGTAGGCTATGAAGTCACAAACTAATATGTGTGTAATTCGAAGCTAAGGTCTGTAGTACAGTGGTATGCCTCAAGCCAGTACGATAGGCAACAGTACAGACTGAAATGGAGCATCTGACATAGCAGTGCAGGCCTAGCAAATGTGTATAAGTGTCAGGTGTACCCCTCATCCTATGTACACCCACAGCAACAATTAGGTGTGCCCCCTGGGTAGAAATGTACAAATAATAGCTGTCCCCCCTGTATGTCAAAATGTTGATAAGTCTATGCACATTGACTCATGGAAGCCCTGCATGCACAGCATGCTTCCTGTCGATGTGCAACACAAAGGTGAGCCCTGAAGTAAAAACCAACTTGATTTTTCACACACATATAGTATATATGCCTATAGTGGGCATGCTCACACACTTAAACAAATTTAGCAAATTTCAGTCAGCAACATACTGAAAGGTCATACTGGGCATGCTCACACACAAACAAACGAAGCAAATGTCAGTCAACAACATGCTGAAAGGTCATACTGGGCATGCTCACACACTTAGGCCATGTCTGAGTGCAGCAGTGGGCCACACATATCTGGCAGTTGCAGTTCTTACTCCAGACACTTGTCACTATTCACCAATCTTGCCTTGCGCACATACTGATATGAAAACAGACCCATATAATATATTGGACCCCTGTCATAATCAAACCAACACCCTAAATATGGAGGTAATAATAAGGGATCTATAGACACATGTGGATAGTCATCTCTACTTTCAGAAACACATTCACAAAGTGGTTAGAAAATCATGCTATGTGTTCCTACAAATTTCCAAGGTATTTGCATGTAGTCAAAGGAGATTCCCTATACTCATCAGTCATCAGACCCATCAGAGAGTATCATGGCACACTTGCGATGAATCTGACTAGGTACCTTCAGCAGCTGGAAAGACCACTGAAGTACTTCAACAAGAGGATTACTGGCCTCAAACAGTTGCCCCATACAACAAGACTGAATTTAACTCAATCTGTACTCTGTTGCATACTGTCTACTCAGGCG
Organism: Protopterus annectens; assembly: GCF_019279795.1. Taxonomy (NCBI): domain Eukaryota; kingdom Metazoa; phylum Chordata; order Ceratodontiformes; family Protopteridae; genus Protopterus; species Protopterus annectens. The sequence goes on along the minus strand of NC_056725.1, from coordinate 954,183,896 downwards.
ATCTCTGCCCAACAGACAGGTCCATGTCCAATGCAGAACTGATGTACATGCGCTATCTGAAGTAAACCCAAGCTCACTGTGCCACATGCTCTAGGGATTTCATCATCTCAACAATAAATAGAATATGTTGGAGGGATATATTACTAACTCACAGACTTCCCTTGCTTTGGAACAGGCTCCCAACCTACATTAAGCTGAGTCCCTAACTGACACTCTTCCAGAGGAGCCTTGATGAGTGTATGTGAAACTGAACTGTCACACCATGGATCACTTCATCAGCTGTACTTCACAGAGGCCTAAGGAACTAACCCCATGTGTGGTGATAGCTGCACACTCTGGCCATACTAATATATGCCTTCAGGCAGATAGTGTATTACCTACCTATATATACACACAGATATATATATATATATATATATATATATATATATATATATATATAGATATATATATATATAGGGGGAACACAGTATAATAAGCCAAAGATGGATGGGCAGAGATGTGCGTAAGAGGGTGATGATGACAGGGAGCCATCCAGGACTGTCCCACCCAGCACACATCCCAATGGCACAAAAGACATGAGGTGCACATCTCACCCACTGTACATAACAGCCACCAGTATCTGTAAGCATTACAGTGTATGTGGTCCATGTGCCTGCTGTACAACATGACTGTACAATGAAGTACACATCTACTATCTGTAGACATGTACCTGTCACATAGGTTCATAGGCATGTAGTAGACTATCTTCATGAAGGCATATATTAACCTAGGCTAGTTGTGCAGCTTTCACCACCCCATTGGGTAGTCTCCCAAGCCATAGTTCTAATAGTTAGTACCCTAAGCCCCTTTCTAGTGGGGCTGCTGATGTGATGCCTGGCGTGAATTGTCTGTTTCCCATCCACTCATCAAGGTTCCTATTGAAGAGTGTCAGCAAGGGGCTATGTCTGATGTATATTGGGACTCTGTTCCACAGTAAGTCAAGTGTCTGGGATGGTAGTCTATCCCACCAGCATGTTGTATTCATTGTTGTGATGAGGTTCATATCCCTGGAGTATGTAGTGCAACTCAATTTTGTTATCCATAGATGGAGCATTTTCAACAGTTATGGGTTGGACATGGCTTTGTATGTTAGGCAGAGTGTGCCTCTGAGAAGGTGGTATGCAACGGAGAACAGATTTAGTTTTACCAGTTGTGTTACATAACACAACTGTTTGAGGCCAGTAATCCTCTTGGTGATGTACCTCTGTGGTCTCTACAGCTGCTGGATATGCTTAGTTGAGTACATCCAAAATGGTGCATTGTACTCAATGGTGGGTCTGATGACTTAAGAGTAGAGGGCCACCACTACCTCTTTTGATCCTGATGCAAACCCTTTGTTGATTAGGTGGGCCACATAGGATTTCCCAATCACTTTGGCAACATGGTTGTTAAAGGAAAGATGACTATCTACTTGTGTCCCCAGATCCCTTATTACCTTGTCAGTTTTAAGGGGGTAACACCTATGTGGTAGTTTGTGGGTACTTTGTTTTCACCAAAGGGGATTACTATGCATTCTTCCACATTGAGCTTGAGGCTATGATTCTGACACCACACATCTGTCTCATAGAGTCCCTTCTGGAGAATATTTGTGTCATCCGGGGAATCTATTATGGCAAACACTTTACAGTTCCCAGCAAACTTAGTCAACCACAACCCTCCTATGTTGGCATATACTTTTGAGAAGTCTATATCAAACAGGAGGGACCCCAGGACCGAACCCTGGGGGACACCAGTTGTTACTGGTATAGAGCGTGACATGTAGCCAGCAACTCTTAATTTGTGGGATCTATCTGTGAGCCAGTTTGCAATCCAACTTGTGATGTATGGATTCATGTCCAGGTTGGTGAGTTCATCTATGATATCTGACTGGTGAATGGTGTCAAAGACCTTAGCGAGGTATAGGTAGGCTGTGTGGAGCTCATTCCAATCATCTGTAGCCTGGGTAACTGTCTCTCAAAGAAATCCACCCAGTTCAGGAGGCGTGATCTGCAAATGACGAAGCCAAACTGGGTGTGCTCAACTGTGTGAAGGTTCCCAATGTCTTTATTGTTGACTTCCATTATGATTGGCTCCATTGCCTTGCAGATCAGACTCATCAGGTTCACAGAGCATGAATGCTAAGGGCCTTTTGTGGCCCCACCTCTGAGAAGTGGGAAGAAAGTTGCTGTGCAACATTCTATGGGTACATAACCTGTAGAGAGCATGTAGAGAGAGGTGTAGGTATCCTTGATGAATATGGATACATCCCCACCCTATGTGCTATGATCCAGGATCTGATGATGGAAGGTATGGAATGAGTAGTATCCTGGTAGTGCTGGAGTGCTGTCTGGAGCCTTGAACTAGGTTGCTGTTACTGCACAGATATCAATATTCTCCATACTGAGAAGTACCACGACTGTGTGCATCTTGAGGCTGAGACTTCTGGCAATGAGTAGCATTTAGCTCACTTTGTGGTTATTTGTGTTGGTTACAGGGTTTGGTTTGTCCTGAGTGACCGGTGCTCCACACCTGAAGTCAATGCCTCATTGGTCCGATCTGACCTTAAGTTAATTACCCTACATATCCACATACTGCCCCCACCCCCCATTAAGGAAACCATGTTAAAAATATCTCCAAAGACAACTTTATGATTCTTAAGACAGAAGTGATGAACTTCAGGACACCCATGCAGATGGATAATGCAGTAATGACTACTGAATCCTACACAATTGCACTTTATAAGCACTTACATGAGTGCATGGATCGTGCTGTCCTAAACAGAACCAAGACGTTATCCTCCAAGAAAAGGAAGCCAATCTGGTGGTCCCCTGCCATAAAAAAACTGCACAACAGAAGGAAGAAACTGTTGCAAAAGAGGGTAAAACCCATGAGTGGAGGAGCTCCCTGGTCAGCCTCAGTAAGAAGCTGCGATCCCTGATAAAATCCTCCAAAGCTAGTTACGAAAAGAAAATCACCACTGATTCTAAAGACAACCACAAAGCATTCTATAGCTATGTCAAGAATCACAATAGCAACACTCAGATCTGCTCTGAGTTACAGCACAATGGCACTAAATATACAGACCCAACTGATATTGCCAACATCCTGGCAGATAGTATCAGTGCTAACTTTACCCCCTCTCACCCATGAAAGAGCCCATCTCTATACTGGAAGAATGCAAAGTTGCTGTAATCACGGCTGCACAGGTAAAAGCCACTCTCCAAAGCCAGGAACACAGCATCCATAGGACCAGATAACATCCCAGGCTGCATTCTACATGAACTACAGAATGAACTGGCACCACACCTAAGTACCATGTTCAATCATAGCCTCACCTTAGGCTTTGTGCCTGCTAAATGGTGCACAGTGATGGTTATCCCACTACACAAGGGGGGAGCCACCACAGACCCTGGGAACTAGCGCCCCATTTGCCTGATGAGCCTGGTCTGCAAGGCCATGGAACGTATCATCATAGAACTTTTAAACAAAGACATTGGTAATCTCCAAACTCTGGACCACAACTATTTCAGGTTTGTAAAAGGCAGATCATGTCTCCTAAACCTGATAGACTTCTTCAAAGCAGTCACCAAAGCCGTAGACAAGGGTAAGGTGGTTCACACAGCCTTTCTAGATCTTGCCAAGGCTTTCGACACCATCCTCCACTCTGGAATTATAGATAAACTCACTAAACTAGTTTTATATCCATATGTCACAAGATGGGTTGCCAACTGGCTCACTGACTGAACCCACACTGTGAAAGTAGCAGACTCCAAGTCCAACTTCAGATCAGTGACAAGTGGAGTACCACAAGGTTCAGTCCTGTGTCCTGTCCTGTTTGGTATCTACTTCCCTGAAGTACAGGCTAACACAGAAGGTCTTTGGCTAACAAAGTTCCCAGATGACTGCAAACTATAATCAAAACTACTAACGATGTGGACATCCTACAAAAGGGCCTCACTGAGACAGATGCCTGGTGTCAAAGCCATGGCCTCAATCTCAATGCCAAAAAGTGCATTGTCATCCCCTATGGTAAAAAGTCTGTACCCATGAACTACAACATAGGCGGTAGTATACTTAACACTGCAAGTGTGATAAGAGACCTTGGGACACAGGTGGTCAGTACATTCTCCTTTGATAATCACATTGCCACAGTAATCAGGAAATCCTTCTACATGGCAAACCTCATCACAAAAAGTTTCTCATGCAGAAAAAAAGAGGTCATTGTTCCCCTCTACTCATCACTCATTAGATCCATTATAGAGTACAACACCCCTTTTGGTATGTACCTCACAAGACATCTACAACAACTGGAAAGCCCGCACAAATACCTCACAAAGAGGATTAGCAGCCTCAAATACATGCCCTACACAGACCGTCTCAAAACACTCCAGCTTTACTCTGTCGCATATCGCCTACTCAGAGGTGATCTCTGCCTAACATACAAAACCATGTCAAAAACAGAGCTGTTGGACATGCTCCACTTAAAGAAATCCCAATCTCTCCAAGCTTTGGCCCCAAAACCTGGACCAAAATACAAAAGGAGGGGGTGTATCCATTTTCATAAAGGATACCCACACCTCCAGGTTAGTGGCACAGCACGAGGCCTCGGAGACCATCCAAGTGCAACTAACAGTGGGCAAAGCTGCTTATCAGATCATAGCCTGCTACAGATCACCTACCTTGTCTCAGGACCCTCACTCAGCATTCCTGAGAACACTGGAAAATATAAAGGTCCTACCAAACACCATGATATTAGGAGATTTCAACTACCCAGACATTGACTGGGAGAATTACACAAGTACGAACTCCTTTGCCCAATGCTTCCTAGAGTTTATAAACTCAAATGCCCTGGAACAGCTGGTCACCACATCCACTAGAGGTGACAACATACTGGACCTGTTCCACACCAGAGGTAAACCCCTCACTGGTAAGATCAGATCATAAAGTAATCGCACTGGACATCTACATCCTGACCCCACCCCCAGTCAAGGAAACCACTGTGAAAAACTTTTCAAAAGCAAACTTCACACTTCTCAAGACCAAAGTGGAAAGTTTCAAAGCCCCCTTGCTAAAGGATAATGCTATCCAATCTGCAGAATCCTTTCCAAGTGCATTCTCTGAGCATCTACAGGGATGCATGGATTGAGCCATCCCAAGTAAAACCAAGACTCACTCCTCCAAAAAGCGGAAACCAATCTGGTGGTCCCCAGCCATAAATAAGCTATACAACAGAAGGAGGAAACTACTACATGATAGAGCAAAATTCCAAAAAGGAAAGGCATCACTGATCATTATTAGCAAGAAACTATGATTGCTCATAAAATCATCCAAGGCCAGTTTCTAAAGAAAAATTGCCAAGGAATCTAAAGATAACCACAAAGCCTTCTTTAGCTATATCAAACATTTAGGTGGCAACTCTCAGATATGCTTTGAGCTACTGCAAAATGGCAAAAAATACACTGAACCAACTGACATTGCCAACATCCTGGTGGACAAGTTTAGTGCAAACTTCACCCCCTCCTCTCACCCCCAAAAGGTCCTTTGTCCATCCCAGAAGAATGCAGAGCCCCAGACATCACAGACATGCATGTAAAAACAGCCCTCTCCAAAGCTAAGAACTCAGCATCAATGGGACCGGATGGTGTCCCAGGCTACGTCTTACACGAGCGCCAAAAGGAACTAATCCCTCACCTAAATTCACTGTTCAGACTCTGCCTTACCACAGGCTATGAATGGCGTAGAGCAACAGATATCCCGCTCCACAAAGGTGGTGCCACAATAGAACCTGGGAACTAGTGCCACAATAGAACCTGGGAACTATCACCTATAAGCCTGACCAGACTGGTCTGCAAAGCTATGGAGCAAATTATCATGGAACTCATAAACAGAGACATTGGGAACCTCCAGACCCTGGACCCTACCCAATTTGGCTTTGTTAAAGGCAGATCCTGCCTCCTAAACCTAGTTGACTTCTTTGAAACAGTCACCAAGGCCATAGATGAAGGGAAGGTAGTCCGTACAGCCTACCTGGACCTCACTAAGGCGTTCAACACCATTCCCCACTCTGGCATCATAGACAAGCTTGTGATCATATATATGTATATGTTTAGTTTCTTTTTTAACAAATGCTTTTTTGCAGTGTGTTTCTTTAAATTTTTTAAATTGTACATTTGAATAAGTCATGTGACTTTAAAGCAGTTGCTTTGTGTTTGTGTATATGTATGTGTTTAGTATTGAGAAAGGGTTCATATAAAGTGATTTGTTCTCAGCATTCCTTGTGTGATTTTGGATCTTTTTGCAGTTTGTCTTTCTACCATTAGTATTACTCTGCTGGACTGTTGAGTAACTATATTTGGTAGCCTTTCTTGCAGCCTGTTACCTTTTTTGGAAATATGGAATCACTACATTCGTTGTTTTCACAAGAAGTTAATCCTTTGTTTGGACAACTCTTCTAAAGGTGACATTGATACTTTTAACTATAAAATTGCATTGCTTGAACGTAAAGTTGGTTCATACAAGCTTTCAGTGGCAGAGGTTAGCTTCTCTGCATACCTTAAAATGGGGATAGTCCCTCGTGGACTAAGAATATTGAAAATGCCATCGTATGGGAATGTGTACCCTGAACTCCTCAAAAGGTGGCAGCAAATGAACTTGAAGCTAAGCTTAGACTATATGTCACTAATGAATGAATATTTATGTCTGTTGAACAAGATTTGAAGACTGAAATTATTAAATTAGATGAAGAACTGAAATCACTTGTATGTTTTCAGAGATGTCATCCAAATATAACCATCTATTCAGTAAATTTCGTGAATTAGATGACAAGCTTGAGCTAGTTAAGAAAAGAAAACTTTCTCGAGACATTAATGATTTCAGAGTGGGTCACATCTTCTCTTGGCCCAGGAATGACCCAGCCAGAATCAACTATGGTAACATCCAACAAAAATCATAATGCAAAAACTTTTGCTGGGTACTTCTATTAAGGGCTAGATGCATTTCAGCCCCTTGATTCAAATCTGACTGTTGGCGCCAATTCTATACAAAACAGACACTCACTTTTTAACTTTCTGAGTGTAACCATTGCCTGCCCCTTCTAGTAAAACACTGGACTTGCCGCCGTCGCTGATCGCGCTATGGATACCTCATCAAAACTGCGCCTGAAACTAGCATCATGTTACAGCATGTTAAAAAAACTTTAAACGTCACATTTTTACTTCATCAGTTAGAAGTTCAGTTATTTGAAGTAGAGAACAAACGTGTGCAGGACTCCATTAACGATTATGCTGAAATTAAGTGAAGAAGACTAGTTCAGTGAAATCACGCATTGTAGGCGAAGTGAAGAGGCACAGTGCAAGAAGTAGTAAGTAGGTGTTTTTTTCTTTATCTTTCTTTGAGTGATTCTAGTTGATATTATTACCGACTTGAAAATGTTTGTGAGAAATTTAAATTTGAAAATTCTGTTTAATGTCAGTACTGCTCCTAATAATATTCTCAGAAAAACGTAGTTTTATACCTGTGAATACACCCATTACTACTGCATTTTGCAATGTCTGTGAAGCTGATTTTAGGCAACAGTTTAATGTCTGTGATAGAAAGCTTATCTATAATAACTTAACCTATGAGCAACATCTTGCCTTGCAGAATCTCAAAAGGAATAAAAAATCATCATTAAGCAAGCAGATAATAAGGGAAGTATTGTTGATCATGGATAGATGCTATAATTTATCAATGGATGATGTAAAGAGCATATTACTGACGTTAAACTTACATGTTTATGACATGCAGTTATAAGTGTTTGTTAGACCCTCCCATGAGACCCATTGTTTTCTGCATAATGGTGGGTAGCGACCCTGTTTGGTTTACCTTCAAAGAAAACAATTGTTTCCTTTAGATAAAAATGTAATTATGTTTTGAGATATACTGGATTTTCTCAAACTTTCAAAGTGGTATTACAGTGAACCATGTAATTTGAATGATTTTCTATTTGTTACCTTAGACATTGTATCGTTGTTCACTGTTATGTAAGTGATTCTATTCAAAATATATGTCAATTGTTGGACCTAGTACTTACTTGTCTTTTATTTTCAATCAATTAGACAATTTGCATGATGGAAAAATTTTTTGACACACGTGTTGTGTTCTATCATCAATTTTTGTTGATGATTGTTTTAATTTGGAATGGATCTAGGGACAGCTTAGAAGAATATCTTGTACACTTGAACATTTTGAAGTTTAAGTCGACCATTACTAGTAAAGAGGCTTCCTTCCTTGATGTTAACAGAGACATCTGTGGGCAGATATGTGCATGCGGACATGCATGCATGCCCTTTATGTTTTTCGGTGTGATTAAGTCTCAGTGAGTAGGCTCAACACAGATGATATTGTTTTGTGAGCAGTTAAATGATACATTTAAGGATTTTGTTGATTGTGGCTATGCATTGTCTATTTTAAATGAGATGAAGAACCAGGTATCTAGTAATAGGCACTCACTATATGCCCCATACTTCAGGAATTATAATCTTCTGAACCGTGATGTTGTGATAAATCAAGCTGTAAACTCTACTGTGCAAAGATTTAGATGTGTGACTGGTTTTTTTAGTAAGGTTTCTCTCTGCGCTTAAGCCATCTATAATTATTGTGGGTTATTTAATGGCATCCCTGAACTTACAAAATTGTTAGGTGATAAGCCATTCTTTAGCTTTAGAAATATGAAAACCCTCAAAAGTATGCTATGCTATAAAGATTTTAGCCCTTCTTTGAATTTGTGCTTTGATAGACCCATTTGCCCTACACTTAATTTTGGTACCTATGCATGTCACAACTGCTCCTGTTGCTCAGACTTGATCAGATATGTGGAATCTAATAGTTATGTGCACACGATCACACACCATATATATACATTCTCTGTAAGAGCTACTTGTACTACTACCAATGTGGTGTACATGGCATCATGCTCTATATGTCCTGCATACTACATTGGAAAGACTACACGTAGACTTAAGGACAGGATTATTGAACACAAATCAGAAATCAGGAGGAAGTGTAGTCAGAATGCCTTGTATAAGCATATTGAGACTTGTGGGGACAGGCATACATTTAGATTTAGGGTCATTGATTTGGTGATTCCCTCACTTAGATGTGGTGATATTAATAATTTTCTTGAAACTAAAGAATATCAATGGATGTACAGTAAGCATTAAACCAATTCTTATTGGATTACAACGCAGTTGAAATGATACCTTTATTAATCTGTTTATACATTGATGTTAATAAGTGCATCTGTTGTGTACATGTATGTGTACACCTATGTTTTAATATTTTTAGAGTTTATATTAAACTTATAGGTATATATGTATATTTTTATATTTTTATAATCAAGAATATATATGTGCTAGATATTGTTTTGAAATGTGATCATATATATGTATATGTTTAGTTTCTTTTTTAACAAATGCTTTTTTGCAGTGTGTTTCTTTAAATTTTTTAAATTGTACATTTGAATAAGTCATGTGACTTTGGCTGCAGTCACATGACTACTAGGCCTGTATAAAAGCAGTTGCTTTGTGTTTGTGTATATGTATGTGTTTAGTATTGAGAAAGGGTTCATACCCGAAAGCTTTGCGTCATAAAGTGATTTGTTCTCAGCATTCCTTGTGTGATTTTGGATCTTTTTGCAGTTTGTTTTTCTATCATAGACAAGCTTACCAGCTTGAACAGTAACCCCTATGTCATGAGATGGGTGGCCAACTGGATCACAGATAGAACACACATGGTCAGAGTTGTGGGTACCATGTCCTACTCTAAACCAGTCACAAGTGGCATCCCATAGGTCTTGGTCCTGGGACCGCTCCTGTTCAGTATATTCTTCTCTGAGGTACAGGCAAGCATGGGAGTACTATGGCTGGCCAAGTTCACAGATGACTGCAAACTGGGGGCCATAATCGACTCTCTGGCTGACATAGACATCCTCCAGAAGGGTCTTACAGAGACAGATACCTGGTGTTAAAACCATGGCCTCAAGCTGAATGCCAAAAAATGCATAGGCATCCCCTTTGGAAAAAACAAAGTGCCCACAAATTACCACATAGGTGGTAATCCATTACATACGGAAAATGTAATTAGGGACCTGGGGACCCAGGTAGATGGTAACCTCTCCTTTGATAATCACATTGCCAAAGTGGTTAGATATTCCTTCTCTGTAGCCCACCTAATCATGAAAGGGTTCACCTCTAGGTCAAGAGATGTCATTGTGCCCCTCTACTCATCACTCATTAGGCCCATAATGGAGTAAAATGCCCCATTTGGTATATACCTTAATTGGCACATGCAACAGCTGGAAAGACCACAGAAGTACCTCACCAAGAGGATCATGGGCCTCAAAGAGATGCCCTATGCAGCTTGACTAAAGAAACTCCAGCTCTACTTGGTTGCTTACTGCCTGCTCAGAGGTGATCTATGCCTGATGTATAAGGCCATGTCCAACCCGGAATTAATGGACATGCTCCACCTCAAGAAAAACAAATCTCTTAGAGCCACACTCCAGTGAATTAAACCTCAGCAAAGCAATAAAAAGGACATGCTGGAGGGATAGATTCCTGTCCCAGAGACTTCCCTCACTCTGGAATAGAATCCCAGTTGATGTTAGGCAGAGCCCCTCGCAGACTCTCTTCAAGAGGAATCTTGACGAGTGAATGGGAAATTGTAAATTTACCCCTGGAATTACTTCAGTGGCCCTGCTAGACAGAGGCCCAGGATACTAATTTAAAAGGGAGGTGAAAGCCAACACATTCTGGCTAGGCTTATAAATGCCCTTGGGCAGATAGACAAGATGATCAGCTTTAACAATTGGCTCAAGTACTGGTGTCATTCTAAGGGGATCCAATGTCTGTCCGCCTGGGATGATATGTTGGACAAGCCACGCTGCTTCACAAGGGATGGCTTACACCTGTCACCACTGGGCTTCCGGATATTGGCTAAGGCTCTTGCCACCCCCATAGTACCTTTTTTAGGCAAGGCTCAAAGACAAACCCACCTCCTTAGAAAACAAAAATGGAAAAAAAACTAAGGGTAATGCTGCTCAATGCCAGAAGTCTAAATCTCAAGATGCAGGCACTTGATGCACTCCTCAGCATGGAGAACATCGACGTCTGTGCAGTAACTGAAACCTGGTTCAAGGCTCCTGAGAGCACCCCAGCTACCAGGCTATACCTCAGATCATGCTTTTCAGCCCCAAAACCTGGGCCGAACCACAAAGGGAGGGGGAGTGTCCATATTCATAAAGGACACCCACACATCCAGGTTAGTAGCAACACATGAAGCATCAGAGACCATACAGGTGCAACTAACCATAGGCAAACTGCTATACAACTGGTAGCATGTTACAGACCACCATCCCAATCTCAAGAACCCCACTCAGCCTTCCTGAAGACATTGGAGGATATGAATGTATCACAAAATACCATCATACTGGGAGACTTCAACTACCCAAACATAGATTGGGTACATTATTCTATCCCTAATACCCTAGCCCAAAGGTTCCTGGAATTCATAAATTCAAATGCACTGGAACAACTAGTCACCTCTCCCACTAGGGAAGATAATATACTAGACCTGATCATCACAAACATGGAGACAAAATGCTCCACACCGGAAGTATACCCCTCACTAGTGAGATCTGACCACAAACTAATCACCCTGGATATACATATCCCACCTCCACCCCCAGCACAAAAAAAAAACAGTGAAAAACTTCTCAAAAATAGACTTCACTCTTCTTAAGACTGAGATGGTATCCTTTAAGCCCACTGTGCCAGTGGATACCACATCCCACAATGCCGAATCATTCACAAATGCTTTCTATGGACATCTCCAAGAATGCATGGATCATGCAATCCCAAACAAACCCAAGTCCCTCTCCACCAAATGTAAGCGTCCTGTCTGGTGGACCTCAGCCATAAACAAATTGTATAACAAAAGAAGGAAGCTACTGCACGTCAGAGCAAAATCCCATGAAGGGAAGACATCTCTGATCAACATTAGCAGAAAACTATGTTCTCTCATAAAAACATCCAAGGCAAACTTTGAGAGAAAAATCGCTAAGGACACTAAAGATAACCACAAAGCCTTCTTCAGCTATGTTAGAAACCTGGGCGGAAACCCTCAGATATTCTCAGAGTTGGTTCACAACAACAAAAAATACACTGAACCCACAGATATTGCTAACATTCTGGCTGACTGGTTCAGTGCAAATTTCTCCCCTCCTTCACCCCCAAAAGAAGAAATACTTATCCCAGCTGAATGTAATCTCCCTGTCATCTCAGATGTCCAAGTGAGAACCGCCCTAAACAAAGCAAAAAAGACAGCATCAATGGGACCTGACGGTATCCCTGGGTGCGTGTTACGTGAACTCCAAGAGGAGCTAAACCCACACATAAAAATGCTATTTAACCTTAGCCTTACTTCGGGATATGTACCAGAACACTGGCGTACAGCATCAGTGGTCCCACTCCACAAGGGGGGTGCCTCTACAGACCCTGGAAACTACCGCCCCATAATCTTAACTAGCCTGGTCTGCAAAGCTATGAAAAGAATCATTATGGAACTCATAAACAGAGACATAGGGGACCTACAGACACTTGACCCCACCCAGTTCGGTAAAGGGCAGATCCTGCCTTTTAAACCTGATTGACTTTTTCGAAACAGTCACTAGAGCCATTGATGGGGGCAAAGCAGTCCATAAAGCATACCTGGACTTGGCTAAGTCCTTCGACACAATACCCCACTCAGGCATCATAGATAAGCTAAACAGCTTAAAAGTAAACCCTTATGTCACTAGATGGGTTGCAAACTGGCTAAAGGACAGAACCCATAAAGTTAAAATCGCTGGAGCAATGTCAGACTCAAAGCCAGTCACAAGTGGTGTCCCACAGGGATCTGTCCTGGGACCCCTCTTGTTCGGCATTGATTTTTCAGATGTTAAAGCAAACATGGGAGGGCTGTGGCTGACAAAGTTCGCAGATGACTGCAAACTAGGCGCCATAGTCGATACACCAGCAGACACACACATCCTACAAAAAGGCCTCACTGAAACGGACAACTGGTGCCGTAGTCACGCCTTAAACTAAATGCCAAAATATGTATAGTCATCCCTTTTGGAAAAAACAAAGTACCCACAAATTATCACATAGACAGCAACCCACTGAGTATGGAAAAAGTAATCAGAGACCTAGGGACCCAAGTAGACAGTGACCTCTCATTTGACACCCATTGCCAAAGTGGTTAGAAAAACATTCTACCTCACACACCTCCTCATGAAGGGATTCACATCCAGATCCAAGGATGTCATTGTACCCCTATATTCCTCCCTCATCAGACCCATGATTGAGTACAATGCCCCATTTGGTATGTACCTCACCTGGCATTTGCAACAGCTGGAGAGACCACAAAAGTACCTCACCAAAAGGATCAAGGGTCTCCAACATATGTCTTATTCTGCCAGACTAAAGAAACTTCAGCTCTATTCAGTAGCATACCACCTGCTCAGAGGTGATCTCTGCCTGACGTACAAGGCCATGTCCAATCAGGATCTGATGGACATGCTCCACCTCAAAAAATCCAAATCCATCAGGACCACGAGAGCTAAAGACTTGAACCTCGGCACAAGTATGAATAGGACATGCTGGAGGGATAGATTCATAACCCAGAGGCTTCCCATGCTTTGGAACAGGATCCCAGTTCATATTAGGCAGAGCCCCTCACTGACTCTCTTCAAGAGAAATCTTGATGAGTGGATGGGAGATCATAAGTTTACCCCAGGGGTCACATCTGTGTCACTGCTAGACAGGGGCACAGTTAACTAAATCTATTATATAAGGGGACCTTCATTGTGTCACTACTAGACAGAGGCACAGTATTCTAGATTTATTCTGTACATTTTTGTACCATTTCATGGGGTGGCAAAAGCCACATCACTATGGCTAGGCTTACAAATGCCCCAGGGCAGATAGCCTAGTACTATACTATGAAACTATGAAACTATGAACCTACATGCTCTAGGGACCTAAACCTTGTCACCACAATAAAAAGAACATGCCGGTGGGATAGATTCCTGTCCCAGAGACTTCACATACTCCAGAATAAACTACCTATCTATATCAAACAAAGCTCCTCATTAGCACTCTTCAAGAAAAATCTTGATGATTGGATGGGAAATAGGAAATTCACCCTGGGGATCACTTCTGTGTCTCTGCTCTACAGTGGCACAGGAAAATAAATTTCTTGGGTGGCAAAAGCCAGGGTACCTTTTTGGCTGGGCTTGTATAGGGCCCAGAGCTGATAGCCTAGTACCTACCTATGAACCTATGAACCTTTGAGCCTTGCCTAAAAAAGGTAATATGGGGACAGCAAGAGCCTTGGCCAGTATTCAGAAGCATAGGGGTGACAGGTGCAAGCCATCTGTAGTGAAGCAACAAGGTATGTCTATCATGTCATCACAGGCAGACAGAGACTGGATCCCCTTTGAATGACACCAGAAGCTCAGCCAATTGTTGAAGTATATCATCTTTCTGTTATATTGCAGTATCATGTAGGTGAAGGTAAGATGCTACTCAAGGTTTGACCCTGTGTGTGTCAGCATGTGGTGCATCAACCCATATATGATATGGCCATGGCCTATGCTTACAATACACTCACAATACACCTAGTATGATAAGCCTGCTGAGGTTAGCAAATGTGAAAAAAAGCCTTTGTGCAGACTGTAAACAAGTAATGGCTGTATTGCACCCTGTAACTCCATACTGCTTGCTGAAGTGTAAAGACGTACTAAGTTTGGATTAAGAACACTGCACTTGCCAACTGTGTGTGTGTGTGTGTGTGTGTGTGTGTGTGTGTGTGTGTGTGTGTGTGTGTGTGTGTGTGTGTGTGTGTGTGTGTGTGTGTCTCTCTCTCTCTCTCTCTCTCTCTCTCTCTCCCTGGGGAGAGAGCAACCTTTTTGGAGACTACTCACACCCTTTAAAAGTGGTATACTCATCTTTGTTGTCTCATGATGTCATCATCCTACAAATATACCTGTGGAAAAAAAGAAATCCCAGTCATGTGTATATTGTGTCATGTAAATGCATACTGCTACATTATCATAATGTAGTTAGGTAGGGGGTTGAATCCTGCACTTGCCAACTGTGTGCGTCTCCTTGGGGAGGAGTAGCCTTTTTGGAGACTACTCAAACACCTTACAAGTGGTATACTCCTCCTCCACTGAAAATGGACCCACGTCCAGTCGGACACTCCCGGTCAACAAATTTAAATAAATAAATAAATAAATAAATAAATAAAGTGGTATATTCATCTTTGTCAAGTCTGATGATGTCACCATCCTACACATATATCTGTGGAAAGGTGAAACCTCAGTAAAGTGTATAGTGTGTTGTATAAATGTGTATTGCTGTAGTATCATAATGTAATTAGATAGGGGTTTGAATCCGCCAATTGTGTGTGTCATAATGTAGTTATGTAGGGGATTGGATCTTGCACTTGTCAACTGTGTGCATCTCCTTGGGGAGAAGTAGCCGTTTTGGAGACTACTCAAACACCTTACAAGTGGTATACTCATCTTTGTCAAGTCTGATGATGTCACCATCCTACAAATATACCTGTGGAAAGGTGACATCCTAGTAATGAGTACAGCACATTGTGTAAATGTGTCCTGCTTTAATATCCTAAAGTATTTAGGTAGGGCTTTGAGTCCTGCACTTGCCGAGTGTGTGTGTCTCCCTGAGAAGGAACAACCTTTTGGAGACTACTCAAACACCTTAAAAGTGGTATACTCATCTTTGTCAAATCTGATGATGTCACCATTCTACAAATATACCTGTGGAAAGGTGAAACACCAGTAATGTGTATAGTGCGTCATGGAAATGCATACTCCTATGATATCATAATGTAGATAGGTAGGGGTTTGAGTTCTCTACCTGCCAAATGTGTGTGTGTGTCTCCCTGGGAAGGAGCATCCTTTTTGGAGACTACTCACACCCCTTAAAAGTGGTATACTCATCTTTGTCAAGTCTTATGATGTCACCATCCTACAAATATACCTGTGGAAAGATGAAATTCCAGTGATGTGTATAGTGTGTCGTGTAAATGCATACTGCTGCATTATCATAATGTAGTTAGGAAAGAGTTTGAATCTCACACTTGCTGACTGTGTGTGTGTGTGCACCAGGTGTGTGACACCACTGGCCAATGTGGAGTGGGTTTTGATTTTTCTAGTGAATGACATATCACAATGACAACTGTATGTGCATTACACATGTAAGGTAGCTGTGGGGCAAATCCATATACATACATGTGACCTCAAGTATTTCATAAGTGGGTACTCTGCTTTCTCCATGAACGCATCTGTTAACTTTGCCAGAGCGTGCTGGTGCTTTCCAGACCTTAGGTCATGTCTGTATGATTGTGACAAGCTTAACCACTGCAGTGATCCCTGGGCTACGTCTTCCATTTCACATCCACTCATCACAGTTTCTATTGAAGAGTGTGAGTGAGGGTTTATGCTTCAGGTATATTTGAGACCTGTTCCAAAGCAAGCAAAGTCTGGCAAAGATGACTAATCATTATAGGTGTGCAACAACCTCTGTGGATCTGCATACAAACCCTTTATTGTTTATGTTCTCACAGAGGGATTTCCAAAACCCGTTGGTAATGTGCTTATCAAAGGAGAGATGACTTAACACATGGCTTTATGTATACATTAGTAGCTGTTCCACATTTTGGGGGCTACTACCAATGTGGTACTCTGGGGATACTTTGTTTTCTAAAAGTGGATAACTATGCTTTCTTTGGCTTATAGCTTTACAGCATGAGTTTGACGCCAGGTATCTGTCTGTATGATACCCTTTTGGAGGATGTGTATGTCATCTGGAGAATAAAGTATAGCCCACAGTATGCATTGTCATCAAACATGGGCAGACAGATCCCTAATGTGTTTGCTTGTACCTAAGAAAACTATATGCCAAACAGGAGTGGTCCCAGGACTGAGTGCAGGTGAATACCACTTGTTACTGGCATAGAATAGTACATGGAGGCTGCAAATGTTACTGTGTGTTCTACATCTGTGCGTCAGTTTTCAAGCCATCATCTAACAATCGTTTATGGTCAGTTTGTTGAGGTTATATATAATATCAGTATGTGGGATGGGTATGAATTGCTGGTGTTCTATAGCTTGGCTGTGTTGACCTCCCCTCCCTCACCTATAGCCTTGTTGACTGGCTTGAAGTCTACTAGGTGTAGGAGCCATGATCTGGCCTTTAGAGAACCTAAGTGGGTATGGTGCAGTGTTTGCAGGTTCATAATGTCTCTGTTAATGAGCTCTTTAATGCTGTGCTCCATAGCCTTCCAGATAACATCGGTCTGGCTTATAGGGTGAGAGTTTCCAGGACCTGTTGTAGTTCTACCCTTAATCAATTTATGTTAACATTTGCACTGGGTGTGATGAGGGTGGACAGGTTTAAGAATAAGTATATTAGAGGGTCAGGCCAGGTTTGAAGGTTAGTAGACCATGCCAGATAGGCAGGATTAAGTTGGTTTGTACATGTGCTGAGGAGGGATGCAGAGTATATTGTGAAACAGATGCTAAGGATGAAGCCACCAGGTAACAGGAAAAGAGGAATGCCTAAGATGAGGTTTATGGCTGTGGTGAGAGAGGACATGCAGGTGGATGGTGTGATAGCGCAAGATGCAGAGGGCAGGAAGAAATGATGTACTGTGGCGACCCCTAATGGGAGCATCCGAAAGGAGAAGAAGAAGAAGACATTGTAGCTCAACCCTTGTGGACTGTGAACACTATTACTGTGTGTCATTCCACGAGTATGTAACCTGTATAGAGGCTGCATCTGGACAGACCGTTTAGGTGAGTGGTGACTTCATATGTCAGCTTGTATATGACACAGCCAAGGACACTGTCCAGTACCATTGCCACTGTGGTGTGTACTTTGCTAAAGAGATGTTTTAACTAGAGTGTCTGTGAATCATCAGGTTTTACATTCTTCAGGTCTGGAAATGTGGCCCTTGTGTAATGACAGGGTGGTGAAATCCACATTCAAACTGCCTGACAAGGAATTGGTAATGTCAGTCAGATAAGTGTACTTTGTGACCATTTACATTAACTGTGACCCAATCTGAGATTTCCCCTATAGATTATGAACAACACTGAAGAAAGCTTTAGTGTTGTCTTTGGAATCCTTGCCATTTTGTACTTTGAAGCTTGCCTTGTATGTTTATTGAGGGATTGTATTTTCCCAATGATACTGACCAGAGAGGTTATCCCTTCTTGGTATGTAACTCTTTTTTGGTACAACTTCACGCCTTCTATTATATATTTAGTTTATGGCAGGGGTCCATGAGACTAATGCACTTTTACTGTATAAGTGAGAATTTCTTGTGTTTGTGATAACATGGTCCATGCAACCCTGTAGGTGAACAGTGTGCATTAATAAAGGATTATGCAGCTGGGACAGTGTTAACCTTAGTAATGCAAACCAATGACAGATAGCAACAACAGCATCACCCTCAGCACAGTGTCAACCCATGTCATACACACACATGTACTCAAGTTCCAAAATGTGTGTTTTACAATGCACACTGGCCATCAATAGAAAGTATGGATTGTTAACACTGGCCAGTACAGGGCATGTCACCCTGCCCATGTGTCCAATATGCATGCACATGCAGACAGTGCACCTCCACCATGTTCACAAATGTACACCTGCAGACCTGTGCTGCACACACCCCACACTTACTGTCCACTGTATAGCACATGCTGATACAACTACACACATCAGCCAAGTGGCACATGGGCAAACAATGCACAATTGAAATAAACACTGGTGGAAACAATAAAACATTGCTAATTACAGCTTTAATGCATCATGCCTGCTCAGCTACAACTTCAAGGATATCATTACACTTTACTGCTGACAACATGATACACATTCAACCATTGCTATACTTTATTAAAGTCACCCTGTGCATCAGCACTATGTTAGCCTGTTCCTGCATCAGTGTTACAGATGACAGGAGGTGGCACAGGTTTCATCATATGCACAGGGTGTGTTGTTGGTTTGCCAGAGGCCTACACTGAGCCATACAATTGACATGTGTGTGTGAGTGTGTGTGTGAGGGCCATGAGTACTGTTATGGGCCAATGTTGATGTAATGTGTGTGGGTATGTGTATGACCTAGGTTTCTGGTTTATGTGTGTGTGTCTGCATGCACACATTTCCACCATGTGGCTGCTATATACGGGGATTTGTGAGACAGCTACAGACTGTACCTGGCAGGCTTTACAGATCACCATCTCTGGCCATGGATACAGAACCTGTGCCTGGCAGGGGTGCTACAGACAGTATTAGGTACTAATCCAGACTGGGTACTATCCAAAGAGGTTGACATATGTCCACTGGATCCAGGTCCCTGCTGGAACTGGCTAGAGCCATGTGCACGTGGTCTTCTAGGACGGTCTATAGACAGCCCCCCAACATTGCTGGGCTGGTACTGGCACTACGGGAGCGGCTGTGACTTGCTGGATGTCCACGGCGACCTCCAGCTGCTGATGTTGCTGGCATATGTCCACGTTGATGTCTCAACTGTCCCTCACTGTCTTGACACATGGACATGACATTGTGGAGGACATCCAATGTCTCAACCCAACGTCTATCAATGACCTCAGTGTAATTACGTATGGCACCTGCTAGGTCATGGATACTGTCATTTACAGAGGTGTTATGAGCCCTCTGTGCCCTTAGTCCCTGTCTGGTGCACCGCTCCATTTGTGTCTGTGCCTCCATGACAGCCTGGAACATGCGTGTGGTAGAAAGAGGTGTGGCATGTCTGCCAGGGGCATGATGACCAGCAGTGCTCTGATGAGAACCCTTGGGCATCTGCCTATGTGGTACCATTCCAGACATCTGGCTATGGCTGCTGTGTCCTGATACATGTGCCATAGATACCACACTGTCCTGGCCAGTGCCAACTGTACACTGTCCCTCAGCTAAGGGCAATGGTGATGATGGATGTACAGGCAGTATGACTGTGTGCATGGATGGGGTGGAGACTTGTGTACTGTCAATTGGTGGCCCAACAACAGACCCTGACAACCCTGCCTGTGCCTCAACACACCTATCCTCATGATCACTGTCTGTGTCAGTGACATCAGGTTCCCTGCTGTACTGAACCAGCCCCAACTCGGCAACTGTGAGAGGAAAACAGGAATCACATTTTAAGACCTGAACATGATGTCAGACCACATGCACACATGCACACATGCGCACATGCACATATGCACACACGCACACATGCACACATGCACACATGCACACATGTGCATATGTGCACATGCACACATGCACACATACACACATGCGCACATGCACACATGCACACATGCGCACATGCACACACAAAAATACACTCCTCCCTAAAGCAGACACACACACCAGCAATCTCAGAACATGCACAATAGCAGGTGATGGTGGGGTACAGTATCATAAGCAAGACAGTCATATCACACATGTCAGCATGCAGGACATGTGTTGCTCAACAGCATGCAGTGCAAGTGTAGACAGTCCTTGTTACTAACAGTATACATGGCTGTGATGCATGTGTTTTGTTATTAGGTGATGAGCTTCCCCTGGAACACAATGCATACATGGAAACAACATTGCTGTGCAGGTATTCAAAACTCTGTAATGTACTGTGCACCATAACAAACAGGTGTACATACCATGGCTGGATATGTATCTGTGTGTCACATAGGTATCCATTGCTGATTACAGCCTCTGTGTCTTTGGCAAATAATTGTAGACACATGTTTAGCACATGCATGATGAGTATTCACACAACATCATCAGTGGTGCATGGATAATTGATGGAATACCATTCGGCCACATACCCAATGTACGGTACTTATGGTGAGTGTAGATCATATTGTGGACATGCCAGTGTCATCCATGACATGGCATGCTAAAACACAACTGCATATTTAAACATTACACATATCCAATGTGTGTCATATGGCCTAGCCACTCAATAGCATCACAAGACATATATGTGTCAGTTGTGCAAATGATGATTGGTATGCATATTGTTTAGATGTGCATCTGTGTGCACGCATGCAACATTAAGGTGTATAGCAATGGAAGCTATGTGTAGTACTGTGGTTACAATAACTGGATGGGGTATAGTACCATAGGCCATCATAATGAAGCATCATGTGATCACTCAAGGCTACTAATGTTTCCCAAACCAGCACTACTCATGCTGTACTGGAACTGTGCTATGTTGGCTACATTCACCATTTCACAACCAGTTGTTACATGAGTTTGTAAGGAGGCCAATAAGGAGCATTCCCTGACATGAATGTGTAGTGTGTTGCAGAGTGTTTAAATGCCCCATGATAGGCCTCTACCCCTCAGGTATATTATGTGTAATGTGTGGATGATATTTTTGATACTGGAGTGTGTCTTTACAGAGGGTTTGGGATTCCTTTATGTGTAGCATGTTAAAATACTCTGTGTATGACATAGATGTGTATGTTATGTGCATGTTGAGTATCAACTGTGCCTATCCAATGGTCATTACAGTCTAGCCACATTTGTTTGAGATGGTCTGGGTATTGCATGTGTTTGAGGCAGCTAATCACATTAGCGAGATGTGCGTGGTCTTATACCAAACATGCACAGCATGCATTATGGGTAGGTGTGTTACATGTGTACATGGCCTACACCTTAACTATGACATGCACTTTGTATTTACAATACTAAATGTAGAACACACTCACCAGCATCTGTCCGCTGCCTTGCTGTCACCTCAGAGGGACCTACATAGAGATGAGACAGTTTGTCAGTGGCCACAGCTGTGGCATTGCTACTGTGTGTTTGCAATCTTACAGTACAACAACAGTTTACATTCACAGGGCTACAGATTATGTTCCAAATGATCAGTATTGCACAACAACAGGCTCCACATCTTTTAACGACACACTCCACATCTCACATATGCATGATCTACCAATACAGATAACAGTAGTCTACAGATATGCCATGTTACCTGCATGCTCCATGTGTGCTTGCTGGGTGGCTCCAACCTCCATCGTGGTGTATGTCTGCTGCTGTTGTTGTTGGGCAGGTGCCACCAGACTCAGGAGCAGCTCCTCCACTCTGGTGAGGGGGGGATGGATATTAACACCACCTCCTGTTGCAAGATGTTGTCTCAGCACATCAGCAGCACGCTGATGGACATGTCTGAGAAGATCATTGCAGTGGTGGCGTACCTGCTCATATGTCCGGTTATGCAGGCCTACTTCATTTACCCTATGGACAACATCTTGCCGCATTGCAGTACCCTCCTGCTGGTCCTGGCTGGTTTGTGAGAACATGAGACTGTAGTGCTGAATCATACTGTTAGTAATTATGTCTTCTTCAGCACTACTGTAAGTGGGGTTCCTGCGATGTGCCATGATCCCTGGAAGACATAAATATGAAAATATGTCTGAGCAATCATATGGCACATTTAACATTATACAGTATAGATATCACTGAACTGCCATATATAGCAACCTATTAACTAATCGAGAGTGAAACACTTTAACTGCCACTTATCACTGCTCACCCCACAACTGCTTGGAAGTGCCTAGCTCACTCTCAATCTAATGAACCATGTTCTGCACAGCAACAAAATAAAATCACTATATAAGACTATACAAGAGTACCTGGCACATTGTATGCAACACGATGCACCACCTAGCCACAGCAGATATACATCAAGCTTATGTGTAAAGAAATATATCATCCCATCTATCACAATGAGTGTAAGGTCCAGTAAATGTATTACTATTATACCACACAACTTGTTAATGGCAAACCCGTGTCCAAAATATGTGCACAGTTGGGAATATAGGTTGCATACTGCTGTAGTACACTATGAATGTTGCTAGATATGCAGTTATATGTTTTACCACACATATGTCAAAGGACATGTTACAGACATACCCACACACACATCAGACATGATTATAGGACACAAAGGTATGACAACCCAGATAAGCTTTCAGTGTGTACTATACAGTACTGTGTGTCAGTACTTACACAACCTTAATCATGAGAAATGTAATCTGTGATGAATACAGGGACCACACAAAACAGTGGATGCAAGCAATGTGGACATACACCATACTTTGCTGTACAGGCCCAGAGCTTCAAGTAGTACTACAGTACACACAGGATTTGGATTCAACATCAGTACCAATCAATAATCATAGATGCAGTGCTTTAGCCTCCATTGACACAACCTAGTTAAAACCAAGGGACTTAATCACACTGCATGCAATAGCACTCTTTCTGCATTGCAACAAAATGCACAACTTTTGCTAGGATCAAAGCAAGGACCCATAATACCATGACATAAGCAGTTTCCCACTAAGCTATCCCACAGATACATATATTTGATGTATTCACAAACACATTGACCATCACAGTCAGTTAACAGTACAGAGAATCTATTGCAACAAGTAGATGTAGGTGTGTATGAGTATATATGACTATATATATATATATATATATATATATATATATATATATATATATATATATATATACACATCTATTGTTGCACATATACATATATATGTAGGCACATATACATTTCACCTTTCATAGTGAGAATATCAATAATACAAAGGATGTGAGGTGTACAGTAATGTATCGCACAGTATTGGGATAAATGCACTGAAGGTGTTCACAGCCCAGGTAGCTTTAGCAGACCTCACTGGCTTCAACATTGCAAACTGAACAAACTACCCACAGTGTTTAACCACCACATGTTATATACCAGCATTGTATGCTGTCTTGTTTGTCACACACTAAAACCTACATACAAATATGTGCATACTAACCTTCACCAGCATATATATCTCCACCCTTCACAAACAGTTGCAATATGTCCCCTGCTATATGCACATATACAGATGTGAATATATATGACACATATATATTTCTCTGTATGTGTGTGGCATATACACACAAGGTCCACACTGTTGTAAGTCCCTGGACCTCACAGCTGAACTGTTGGGTCTTTCTGCAACACACACTAACATTAGGGGGGTTATATATGGCTACAAATGCTAGACAAGCATACTAGACTGCTACAGCAGTTGCCAATGCTAAGCTACACTTTAATATGACTATCATGCATGTGTTGTTCTGTCACACCCATGTTTATATAATGTCAGCGCTAATCCCCCCAACACCCATTGGCCACACTACTATACAGAACACAGATAACATGGATCAGATCTTTGACATTTAATGCTGAGCTACACATTTCACAAGTATGTCCCACTGCCCACAGGTACACACTGTATTGTCCATAGCAGTAGTTAAGCAGAACATCTATGCATAAATAAGTACTGCTGCCACATATTAATGGTTCACATTATGTAGACTATTCTTCAATAACATATACTACATGCCAGTAAATACATATGTGTCACATACATTTCCTTTGTATGATTTGGTCATATTTATTTTTCATTTTCCTTTTCTCTGGCTCTCTCTCTCTCACTGTCTCTCTCTCTCTCTGTCAGTCTCTGCAATAGAGTGATTGAGTTTGTTGGCAGAGATTTCAGCCTGCTTTTGTAGGTATTTGCACATGAGCATGTGATGGCCTCTGCACCAGTTAGTGGCCACCACTTGCTAATTGCATGCAGCCTGCTGTGTAGTAATTGCAGTAATCACTGTCATAGCAACCCAGTACTATAAATTGCTAACTCAGGTAGGTGTGGCCCTTTCAGCTTTCCAAGATGGAGATCACCCTTGTTTGCTGTGGGCATCATTGTTTAAGACAGAAGGTTGGTATAGTTCTTATATCAGAAGCAAGGGTAGTAGCCAGAGATTTACATTTTGTACTCAGACCTAATGTTGCTGCTTCCAGTACCCACTTGTCAGTGTAGAAATTTACTCACCCCTCAAAATGCTACCCCAAGATACATGGAAAGATGTACATTCTTTTCAACTTTTACAATTAACTGCCATATAAAGCTAGTTATTGAGATGTATTCCTTTGGCACAAGAATTGTTTGTGAACTGCTATACTGTGAATATTCATTTACTCAGTTCTAAACAGTTTCTGCTTTTTTAGTGTTGACATTAGCACAAGCTGCTCAGAAAAACTGGACACATTTCAGTACTGTGAGTATGCTTACCTACATCCTTGGTAGACCCTGCACACACAGGTATATTCTACATTTGGGTAGAGGTGCAGAAGTACAGAGAGCGTAAGTAGTATTGTGTGGATTTTATCTTGCTGGACTTACAGGGTTGCTGTGTACATGTTTGTTTATCAAGGCACGTAGTCTGCATAACTCCCACCTGTGGACCTATCCACATGATAGCCAGATAGTAGCCTATTATTTTTTGTCTGTGCACCACACAAGTCTTTTCAGCAATAGAGCAATGGTATTGTTACAGTTGGTTGCTACCAGTACATGGCTACATCCATTTGTATTTCAGTGTTGTATTCCTACATAAGAGTATGCTTCCGAAACTCCTTCCAAACCTATTTGCACAGTGTGTAACAGCAGAAAGGCTGATATGCCTCTGTGTTTCTGCCTCTACCAGACCTCTCAAATACTCAGGTACATATTTGAACATACTCAAGGAAAAGTAAAGAAAAAGTCAGGGACACCATTAAAAATGTTAGTGCCATTAAGTTGGAACATTGAGAGAATCAGAGCATATGAATTATTACACATTTTCTGAAGTAAAAGAAGTGTCTAACTCTTAATTATTGTCATTATTCATTAAGTGTAATTCACTACCTTTCTGGCCAAAGTCAGTAGTTTTAGGAGGGATTCAGAGGGACAGAGCTAACATTTGTGTCAAAATCAGGGACATCCCTGAAAATTAGGGACCGTTGGGAGGTATGGCCTCTGCTCTAAACAGATATGCCAGTGTTTTCCTGCTGTGATACTGTGTGGGGTTGTAAAGTGATGCTGTAACATTATTTCCTGCTAGAATGGCTGTTTCTCTTATCACAGTCATGTAATGTAATCCCACAACAACTGTTGGTAAAAATCCACAGAATAAGTTGTGTGGTATGGCATTTCTATTTTCCTTTACATTCACTCATTCTGATGCATGATATATTTATTTCAGCACCAACATGCCGTATATCGACCGTGGCTTAATGGTACTTCATGTTGTGTAGTGTGTACAAGTTCCAGGCTTCAAGACTGACAGAGGTGTTTTTATTTTGGTCCTGAGCAGAAGAAGGGCCCTCACATACAGAGTGACTAAAGCACTTTTAAGCAGTTGTAAGCAGGTTTGCGTGGGTTTGTGTGATGCTTAGCAATGCTTAGCTAAGAGCAAACAAGCGCACACTCACTCAAACCTGCTAACTACTGCTTAATAGTGCTTACTCCCGCTAACACCCACACTCATTTCTTTGAAGGAAAAGAAAAATGGGGAGATAGGAAAGTGGTGAAAAAGGGACACATAGAGGGAAAGACAATATGGAAAGTAGCTTGGGATGTGCAGGACTGGTGTAGGGAAGGTCCATAGCTGTACATTTCTTTAACAGCAACAGCTGTGCATATGGAATAAATTCGGAGGTAGATATGAAACCTTCAACCCCTGAGGGAGGGGTGAGGACAACAAAGGATGTTGTAATGCCAATTAAATTACAATTTATGTGTCCAGTGGACATGTGTGCAAAATGGGCAGCTATGTATGGGGCGTAATTTTTTTTTTGGGAGGAGATTGCCCTTTTTTTCAGGTGAGAGTGGAATGTGGGGTAGGGGAAGTAGGTATATTTGGGGAGGTAGGTTGGGGAGGTAAACAGACAAGACAAACAAGACACATACAGGGGAGGTATATGACACATGTGGTGGGTGAACACCTTTGATGGGGAGGGATGTTTGGAAATCGCAAGCCCATGAGCCCACAGATGGAAACAGTGGGACTGAGGTCCACATCCATGGGCAGGCACCACTGCACCTTCACAGCCCAGAGGGTGGCTGTGCTGGGGGCTGTGTAGGAGAGGTAGGCTGACCCAGGAGTTGTGCCACTCGTGCCTCAAGCTGGCATAAAGGTTCTGCAACAGAACGTTCAATTTCTCTATGCACCACAGCCCGGACCGTTTGAAGGGTGGTAGGTGTCCATCCTCCACCCACACTTGCACAGTGAGGTGAGCCCCATCCCCTGCAGCACTTCCACCTGAAGGTGGGACAGGGCCAATGGAGGAGGAGGTCCCAGGCTGGGCACCAGACCTGCTGGTGCCAGGTGCCATGGCCAGCTGAGGTGAGACATGTGGGTCCGCTGGGACCGGCCTTCCCATACAAACTATGTTTTAGAAGGTTTAATAAAGATATGAGTTAGTAACAGTCAACAGCATTCCCAATTAGTTATAACAGCATGCAGAAGTATTCCCATTAACCCAACACACCAGCTTTTCAGCAGTTGAAAAGCAAGCATAACACATGCATATATAGAACAATAGTGGACATTGCAACAGCATGCAGGTTGAATTGATGGCAACAGGCCACCAATATTGCGGCATTTTAACAGGACACACGCATAGAAATAAATACAAATATTTATAAATCAATGGGACATATGTCCCAACAAATGTTTTGAGATTAGACATACCGATTGAGGTGTGGAATTGCATTTTTTATGCACATACAGTAGGGTGGAAAAGGATAGCTCAATTAACAACTTATATATCCTTCTAGTTTTCACTACATTCCTATTAACTGCATTTATATGTCCCTTACATGTATTATTACACTACCCAATGTCCTTATATTGTGCAATTGCATTTTGCTAGATCATTATATACATGAGCTGTATCTTACATACAAACTATCCAAGATGCAGATGTTACTGCTACATATTTTGAGAGTTGCTCACACACACTACTGCTAAGATGGTACACTGACAGCTCTATTTTCATATAATTATCTAGATATGTTCAGGTGAAAGCATCAGTTATATGTTAACAGCTCCCTACATTTCTGGCAGCACACTGACATTTCCGAGGAACAAAATACCAAGCTACTCATCTGCCAGATTAACCTGTACATGCTGGGCAAGAACCTACAGTTGAGGGCTGTAAATATGCATAAAAGCTACTGGCACTCCCTTCATCCACATTATATGGGCCTACCCAAGTGTGGATTAACACTGCTTAATGCAACAGTACTATTTGTAAAATGCAACAGTACAACATATCAAAGAAAATGACACAGACGCACTCCAGGAATTATACATTTATTAAAGGATTATTACATCTTTATTTATTGGGTTAAAACACTTTTTGAAGGCTCTCTCATTTATTTTTTATAACAGTGCATGTAGAATAATTACTAACCTGCCTGATGATGCAGCCTTTGCAACCTATCTTCTTGGGCTTGCTGATTCATAACCCAGACACCTTCAACTGTGAAGTAAATGCAGTGATATTGAGATATACCTATCCATAGTATAGACAAGCATAGCAATTCATAACTACTTAATACGATGGCTACTTACTCAGTACTGGGGTATTAGGCATCGCACGAGACTCCTGTATCCACTGGACCAGTGGATCCTCCTTACATCGCTTCAGGTCAGAATAATGGTGCCTGACCTGCTCACCAGTCTGAGGGACGCCAGTGGCACTGGTGAGATCACAAGCTAGACTGTTCCAGGCCTCTGTTTTATATTGGGTGCCCTGATACTGGCCCTGCAGGAGTCTTTCCTCATGATTGTGGAAAAGGAGCCAAACCATTACTTTGTTCTCCTCAATGCCCCAGTGTTGCACTCAAAATCGAGTGCCTTCTCCAACACCGGCCATACTGACTGCAGAAGGGAGCTACAACCAGTTATGGCAAGTATTCCCACCTGTGGAGCTTAAATATGCCTCATTTCCCGCACTTATTTGTGATTGGCCAGTTTTGAAAAAACTCAGCTTTAGGCACACCTGCTTAGCTGATGTTGGCTATGTTTAATATTCATTTGATAGATATGTGTCTGTTGAAAGTGCCTGGTTATGAAATGCTGTCATGGCTTAGTGGTTATGTACTGTGACTATAGTGTACGGTATCCTGAGTTTGAGCCCTGTCACTGCTTTTTATTTTCCTACTGGCCAGACCTGAATGGTTAAGGTACAGTAAAGGAGGTGTGGCCGTGTTTAGCCGACTTTGCTCAACTTTGCCCAACTTTGCTCAACTTTGCTCGATGTTGCTCAACGTTGCTCGACGTTGCTTGACATTGCCCGACATTGCTCTGGTTAGCGCGGTGCACAGCTATGCGCAAATACATTGTATTTGCGCTGCTTAGCATGGTGCGCAGCTACACGCAAATACATTCCGCTTGTTAATGCTGTGCTCAGCTATGAGCAATTGGTTTTAAATATGCTAAATACTGCTAAAATGTGCTTAGCAGTGCTTTATATTGCTTAAAATAAGTTACTCATGTCTCAGAATGCATAACCATTTAACCTTCATATATATATATATATATATATATATATATATATATATATATATAGATAGATAGATATAGATATATTTTGTTCACTACTACATATAACATTTGAATGCTTTTTACAAAACTTATACATGATAAATGTCAGGAAATATTTTTGTATACAGATTTCCAACACAAAATGGAAAGTGCAGTAGTGGGACTTGAATTGGGAATGCCTTCTCATTGTGCGAAGGCTCTAACCACTACGCTATCACTATTTTGCTTAATTTGCATATTTTATTCTTATTATCATCTTTGTTGTCTAAGCTGCTAACTGTAGCTAAGCAATGGGCAATCCCGTGCAAACACAGACAAATACAGGCAGCTATATCAGAAATAAAACAAAAAAATAAATACATTTCTTTTCATTTTTAAATTTGTACGAGGTTTAACATATGGGGGAGTGTAGTGTTACAATATACACATATGAGTGGACTTGCTCATGTAACTCAACATTTCTTGGGTTTTGTCAGTGCACGAGCATGGATTATTGGACTGCTCGGCAGTCTGACATGCCCCCTACACTCGTTCATGCTCCGTGTAAGCTTTAGAGTTGAGGCAGCGTGCCCTCATTAATATGCATGGTGTCTTGCCGTCATACTCATAGACTGGCATTTCCATGTAAGACTAATCTAGTCTTACACAGAAGATTAGTAAATCCTTGGGCTTGTCTTTAAAGGTGGACAGTAAATCTCTATTAAAAGTTCTTGTCTTTAAAGATGGACAGTATCCAGCATTAAACAGATTGTAGGTAAGGGCATTAAGCAGTAGCTCATTTCAGAAGCTGGGGTGAGTCAGAGACTGTCCCAGTGATTCACGAAGCTTCGTGTAAGAATAAGACTATTGTTGCATGGAGTGGTTCACGTCCATTTAGAATAGCAGCTCACCTTACATATGCATGAAGGCGCCCTGCTATTTAATCTAAACTGACACAAAAAAGGATCAAGCGCAGGGGGCGTGTGTCAGCATTGCCTACACATGTGACACACCCCCTTCACTCAGAAAGTGCCATAAGGCACTTTGTGACACAGATGAGTGTCACATTATATAATATTAGAGCCTGGCTCTAATATTATATAGTAAACGAGTGTCCACAGACACTGAAATGTAAGTAGCTAACATTTCAGTGTCTGCGGACATTGAAAAAAACAAAACAAAACACAAACACCTAGAAGGCAGCAGCCTTCAAGTGCACACCCCCACATGTATGCACTCTTCCCTACATGCATGGAAGCAGTAGGACAAGAGGAAAGCAAGAATAATTAAAAAAATGTACGTTTTTTTTCATCAAATAAATCTGAAATTTAAGCTGTGTGCAGCCTGTCTGCATGGAGCGCCACTATGCTTAGCCTGGCTGAAATCCTGAAAATGATAGACAAATGCTACTGTGATAGAAAACATCATCAAGCTGCTGTAGCATAGTGGTACTGTTATGGTATAGCATGTAGAACATGCTTGATTCAAATACCCTCTCTAGCAAATTATATAATAAACTTATAATGAATTTGAATGATAGATGTTAATCATATGGCTCTACATATAGCACAGTAGTGGTGGGAATATGTAAAATATAAATGCAAAAAATAATTTATAAATTTAATGAAAAAAACAGATTTAAGCAATGCTTTGCTAGTGTAAGCATTGCTTATCAGCTTTCAGCTGTGCTCACCTGGTGTAAGCATTGCTATGCAGATTTGCCCGGAGCTAAGCATAGTTCAGCATATTAAACCTGGCCCATCAAGAAAAAGTGCTGGAAAACTGCCCTATTTAAACTGCACAGGTGGGAATACAGCCATAACCATTTGGGATTGCTCACAGCAGGACCAAAATGTCTGATGTTGGTGAAGGTGTTTGCTTCTGAGTGCAACGTTGGGGCATCCAGGAGTCCAGTGTCTTGGTTGGGCTCCTAGTAAAAAAAAACATGATGACAGGCTACTGCAGGGCCAGAACCAGGGCTCACAGTACAAAGCAGAGGCCTGGGACCAGCTTGTATGCGATCCCACCAGTGGCACTGGAATACCCCAGACTGGTAATCAGGTATGTCACCACCATAATGACCTGAATTGGAGGAGGGGTGCACTCTTGGACCAGTGGATCCAAGAAGCCTGAGCACAGGATGTCCCACCTGTCTGTAAGTATGCAGTCTTACTTATCTCTAAGTATGGAAAAAGTTCAACTTGTGACTGTGCATGTGTGATTAATGTGTGATATCTCCCCATACAGCTGCTGCAGAGAGGTCCCAGAATATTGAGGCTCATGCCAATTGACTGGCCTGGCTGCATCGACAGTATGGTGAGTACAGAATACCCCTTACTATTAGCAGTAAGACATCAAAATTATAGTAATGGTAGTACCACCTGTATATATAATTGTGCTGTAAAAGTCAGGAATAAATGCCTGTGTCAGACTGTCAGTGTTACAATGGAGTATTCCCAGCTGCTGTGTCATACAGATGTCAGTAGCAAACAAGGTACAATATGCAGGAG
Organism: Protopterus annectens; assembly: GCF_019279795.1. Taxonomy (NCBI): domain Eukaryota; kingdom Metazoa; phylum Chordata; order Ceratodontiformes; family Protopteridae; genus Protopterus; species Protopterus annectens. Next base: position 954,151,831 of record NC_056725.1, on the reverse strand, counting down.
AGGAATATTAGAGTATGTATGCATGAACCTGCCATGTCAGGGCTACTGCCTTCTTCTGGCTTTTCCCAGTTAGGGATTGCCACAGCAGATCATCTGTCCACTCATGATTGGCAGTGGAGGTTTACAGTGTTAAGTTGACAGCCTGGCACCCAATCTTCCACAAAAGGCACACACACCTAGGGCCAATTTGGAGTGTCCAATCCACCTAATGCATGTCTTTGGGAGGAAACCAACGTGACCACAGGGAGGACATGCAGACTCCACACAGAAGGCACCTCAGTTGAGAATCAAACCAGAGAACCTCTTGCTGTGAGGTAGCAACACTAACCACTGCACCACCGTGGCTGCCGTATGGTGACAGTTAGAAATGAAAGGCATTCCCCTGTGCAGATCATGCAGGAATTGTAATTGTGGCTTTCTGAGTTGTACACAGATAAAACTAATAAAGATAATCCCAAACACTGATGTGTATCATCTCACTTGTACCTGAATAGAAATGTGTATGTCCTACAGAATACATTAACTGAGGTAAACTGAGTTAGCACTGCTTGTCTGCATACTTTAGAATGGGCATGTCAAATAACTGAAAAAAAGAAACAGCAGAAATTGCCATCAGAATGTGTTTTACTTGTTTGTCTGCCAGCAGTGTCTTGTGTTAACCTTTCAATTTCAGCTTTATGTAGCTGTGAATGTACTGAAAAATGTATAAGGCTAACAGGTGCAGACTTAAAACCTACACTGTGTACTCAGGAATCTAAATAGCAGTATGTAGTTGTAAAACAGTCAAATGTGCAATCCAGCTAATGTGCACGTTTCACAAACAGTGACATCAATGTCTGTTGTGTATGCATAATGTGTACTGTAAATGGTAAACAAATAATGCAACATGTCATAATAAAAGTACTGTGCACAAAAATATGCACTAGATAGAAATGTCGCAAACAGTACACAACATCTCACTAGTAACTCAGTCTGATAAAGACTAGGCCTGTAGTTCAGTTTTGCACACACACCATGGTTTGAATCCAGGGACCACCACTAACATCTCAGTCTGGTTCTACAGTTGTAAACTGCAATCTGAATAGAAGAAGTAATGTACTGCAACACGTAATATTTTCTATACAGGGCACACAGGTAAAGAAATATGAGTAGAAATGCTAGTATGATGTGTATAACTATGAAAGGTGTACAATTGCTGTGTTGATCATCCCTAGTCCTACAAATAGATGTAAGCTAGACATTCACATTCTGCAGTGTGGCACAGACAAGCCCCTCAAGTGTCACTCTGTCACGGATAGTTTCCCCAGTTTCCAAGAAACCTACACACAGAGAATGTCACAGTAGATGTATGTGAAAGGCACAATGCACACTCCAGGGCCTGCAACTAATATGTTAGTCTGAAATATGTGTAAAACAGAAATGTAATGTGCACACAGTATATTTGCACAGGGCCCACAGATAAAGAAATTGGTATAGAAACAGGTCTGATGTGTATAACGAAAGTAAGGGTACAATTGCTCTGTTGATATCTACAGCTGTTGGTGTGCTGTAGCAGCCCCATGGTCCAGGTAGAGTGTAAGTGTGGTCAGAATATAGACTTGTGAATGGTAGTGTACTGACAAATATACTTGATAGCAGTTGTCAATTGAATCTGTTCCCTTCCCCCACCACTCGACTGATCCAACCATCACAATGAAACCAACATGGATATGTTCCTAAACAAACCTCTACTGTTGGGACCATTGTTTCATTTGGTTTATCATTGTTTAAACTGTGTGCATACTAATATTCCTTGTTGAATAATAATTTTATTGCATTCCTGACATACCACTAACTGGCATGCTGTTGCAACCCTGAATGCCATTCCGCATATGCATGTGATCCGGCTGCTATGGCACTGTTATAATTGCACTGTTTTGGGTAAATGGGAATATACATGCATGCTACTTTGACTAATGTTGTAATGTGTTGTGCATGACTAACCAATATTCATTGTTAATTTCCCCACCATAGCACATATGGGAAGGCAAATCCCAGTGGATCCACCTCTCCCACCCCACCTAGCTGAGGCACTGGGTCCCAGCAAACCAGGCCTCCCTTATCTGCTGGTCCTGCACTGCCCTCGGGTGGAATCACTGCAGGGGATGGGTTTGCCCCCCCTGCAAATGGGCACAGTAAGGATGCTGTAACCCGGGACGAGGTCTGTGGCATGGGGTGCAGTGTCTTCCAGATGGAGCTAGATGACCACCTGTGCCAGGTAGAGGGCAGGCTGGCACAGCTAGAGGAGCAGATGGCCCCTCCAGCCCAGCCCCCAGCACAGCCACCTTCGGGACTGTGAAGGAGTATTGGTGACTGCCATCGGGTGGGGACATCAGTGCTACTACTACCATCTGGGGGCTCATGAGCCTCGGATTCCCAACCACCTTCCCCATCAAGGTGTTTACCCTCCATGTGTTATACACAATCCCTGTCTGCTGTCTTGTCTGCCCTGTCTGCCTGAAATGCAACCTCTCCTAACAAACCTCCCTCACCACACTTACCAATAATGCTTCCTTAACATTCCACTCTCACCTTAAAAAAATGGGCATCTGTCCCACAAAAAAATCACGTCCCATAAAAAAGCTTTGCATTTCGCCCAGAGACATGTGCCCATCACACAATCTAACCATACCAATCATCCATATTGTATGATGCCCACACACCTCCCTGTAGGGTGTGAGGCTCCAAATTCTGAATTGCATACATTGAAAGCAGCTGTTGCTGCCAAAGAAATGCAGAGCTATGGTCCTTTCCTACACCTGTCCTGCACATCCCTACTTGTTTCTCCTCTTGTTTGTCCCCACTGCTTGCCCCAATTTCACCACTTTCCTATCTCCCTTTTGATATTTTTCATATCAAAAATGTATATATAGGAATATCATAACATTTTTTATATGTTATAATATTCCTATATATACATTTTTTATATGAAAATTATACATTTTTACACGCAAATATGTGCTATGTATTCTATATGTATATTCATTGGTTTAATATGCATACTACTTTAAGAACTCACTCCACCAATTTCAGGCTTTATTTTGTGATTGGATTATTAGGATTTGATTTGTTATAAAGAAAGACTTCCCTTTAATGTTGTATTATGAGGTCTGAAGAAGCTTATTGGCGAAAGTGCTTACCATGTGCACTTGAAGTAATAAAAGGTTTATGCTTTTACATCTTTTGGAACAGCCTGGTTGCTTCGTTGTCATATTTGCTGTATTAGTTGCGATTCTATACATTTACAACAAAGCATTTATCTTGTGGGTGTTTTGCTACATCTTTCTACTATTATATATATTTATATATATTTATATATATATATATATATATATATATACATACATGTATATATTTACATATATATATACATATATATATATATATATATATATATATATATATATATATATATATATATATATATATATATATATATATATATATATATATATATATATATAAAACAAAAATAAATATATGACCAAAGGCACTGTCAATGGGGGTGAAGGGGCCCAAAATAAGTACCTCTTGTAATTATTAATATCATCCCTTCCTCCACAGCTGAACAGATTTGCCTTGCAACACAATAACCAAACACTTGCAAGTCTCATACCCAGGTCCCTGCACAACATAGCCACAACAAATTAACAGTAATCCATCTCAGTTGTATGATGTTAGGATAATATCATTAACATATCATGCAAAACAGTCTGTGTACCATAGGGTATGTGGAAGCAGTAAACATTCCAATGATACATACGCACACACTTATAAATATATATATATATATATATATATATATATATATATATATATATATATATATATATATATATACACATACGTACATATATACATATATTACTACCTAAAGATATGTATAAGAAGATATATATTTAGAGGGTGCACAGCATATCAAACAGCTAGTCTTCCTACAGTTACTACCTTTTAAAATGGCCAGTGTTTGATTCTTTCATACAAAAGACAATTATTGCATGAAGCATATACCCACAGACAAGTCAAAGGATATGACACCAAACACACGTTTGCATACATAAAAATGTTTATTTTTATTTCAGTTGTATATGCCATTTCATATAGCAGTTAGGTGTTTGAAATACATAATAACTGAGTAATGCAACTCTCAAACAAAACATTTGATACAATAATCTGAAAGCATAACATATGTTGCTGTCCAGGCAAAGACCTTCAAGTAGTACAACAGTAAAATAAAACACTTGCCTTAAAGATAGGAATTAGTCAACACTTATTGATTATAGATGCAGTTCAGCAGCCTCCAATTACACTCTATGCTCAACCCCTAAGGGGAAAAGAATGTAGTTGTCACAATGAAAATGTATCTGTTACGTAATTTTTAAATTAAAACATCACTATTGCACAGACAAACAGAAATGTCTGTAACACAGTAAGCACTAGCCCACCATTGTTCCCATGGTGAAATATATGGAAATCTACAGCCATATACCTTCATGTGTCTTACTACTGATATCCCTCACATGTTGTAACAGCCTAGGCTAAACTTGGTGAATACTCCTCCCTCATTGAATGGCTTACAAAGGAATATAACAGTGTTGCATACACTGACCTCTGGACTGTACAAGGTCACACATGTTTTGTCCAGCTGTAGCCCTCATATATATGGACCCTACCCCACAATTTGTGTGGGAGTCCACAACATCACTTGAATGATAGCAGGAATGCCATCACTAAATAATGATAATCCACTACTTAACGACCTCTTACTGCATTACATATGGACAAAGCCTTGTATATAGGTGGAGGACAGAGGCTAGAACACAGGGCCATATTTTCAATATTGCTGTTATACACTGTGAAAGTTGCTGGTGTTACAGGATTCATTGCAACATACCCTTAGTCAGGAATATGAAGTCAGAAACACAAATGGATGTAACCATGTACTGATAGCACTCAACAGAGAGAATGCCACTCTTATATCATAGACAAGACCTGTGTGGTGAACATACAAAACATAACAGCCAATCCTCTGGCCATCATGTGGATAGGCCCACAGTTGAGAGCTATGCAGACAGACTGCATTCCATGCAAAACTAGCATGTACACGCAAACCCTGTAAAACTAGTAGTATTCAATGTATATAACAACAATCCTCACACTGTCCGTAGGTCTGGAACTTTATACAAATATGTAGTCGGCCTGTGTCTGCAAGTCCTGTTGTAAGAGGTATTGCTACCTGCTGTCTGTAACACTGCTGCCCACACACAGGAAGGATGTCTTCCATACAGGAAAGATAAAGGAACAACGCCCACATGATGTAGTAATTTATAGTAGTGGGTTGCCATGACATTGGTAATTGGAAATACTATACAGCTGGCTGCATGCAATTAGCAAGTGGAGAACACTGATTGGTGCAGAGGCCATCCCCTGATCATGAGCATCACCTACAAAATCCATGCTGCAACCTATTCAAAGCAGCTCAATCCCTGTAGTGGAGAGAGAGAGAGGGAGAGAGAGAGAAATAAAACTACAAATCAAACCAAAACAAAAGTATATAAAACAAGGGACACATAAAGTATACGTAGAAGAGAGGACAATACTACAACAGGTATGTGAAACATATATGCAAGTGATTGAATGTAGTACTTGGTCTGTAATAATGGTATAGATGATGTGGAAAGATTTATGTGTGCCATCAAGACTTGTTGTAATGATGTCCTGCTGAACCACTGCTATGGACATAGCATCTGGCCATATGGACAGTGGGCCATACCTGTCAACTGTGCAGATCAGCACTGAATGACAAGATGTAAACAATCATAGTGTGTGTTCTGTACCTCAAGACATGTATATTAGTGTGACAAATACCTGGAGGTGCAAGTAATGAAGTTATGATAGACACATAAGTTACACACCCCACCACCTGCAGGACAGTCATGTTAACATGAAATGTATAATGTACAGACGTCAAATGTTTGAAATAGGCTTACCTGCAATCTGTCTCTATATATAACCCCCCTAATATTAGGCTGTGTCCACACGT
>NC_056725.1:954093249-954143249 GCF_019279795.1 Protopterus annectens | reverse complement strand
CCTGCAATCTCTGTGCTTGAGCATATGGTGGGAGTAGTGTGACGGCCACGTGGACATAGGTCAGAAACACCAACAGGTGGAGGTCGACGTGGATGTGCAACAAATCAGAGCCCATCCCGTAGTGGCAATGCCAGCACTAGCACTGCAGGGGGAATGCTGTCCACATTACAACATAGCAGGCCACATGCACGTGGCCCCAGCAGGTCCCAACAGGGACCCGGATCCAGCCGACATATGTCATCATCGGGGAGAGTACCATATCTTGGCTTGTACCTGGTAGTGCCCGTGGAACCCCTGGCAGGCACAGTTCTCATGTCCATGGCCAGAGGCAGAGAACTGCACACCCTGCCAGGTACGGTCTGCAGCTGTCCAACAAACCCCTGTATAGAGCAGCCGCATGGCAGAACTGTGTGCATGCATACACACACATCACCAATACAGCTAGCACAACCCCATACCTACACACACCACATCTGCACAGCCTAATTAATAATGAAACCCCCTAACACACACAAATGATGTCAAATAAATGACTCAGCCTAGGTCTCTGAAAAAACCCACAACACACCCTGTGCATATGATGGTACCTGTGCCACATCCCTGTCATCCATAACATTGATGCAGGGACAGACTAATATGGTTCTCATGCACAGGGTAACTGTACTAAGATGTACCAATGTAATGCTGTGTAACATGTTTTCAGGACTAAAGTTTAATGCTTACATGTCAAGATGTGTAGCTGTCCAGCCATGATGCATTATAGCTGTTATTAACACTGAGTGAATTTGGTCTGCATAATGTATTCCATTTGTGTTGTAGGTGTCTATGTGTTAGCAGGATGTTAGTCTGCTGTTGTTTCCTACAAGGGGTATAGCACTGTGGTGACACTTTGACTGTGCCATATTCTGGGGACAGCTGAACACAAGTCACAGCTCTGTATAAACGTTACTACGTGTCACATGCCTGATAGGTCTGAGGGGTGTATTCATGTGAGTGCATGGTGGCTGATGTCAGCAGCCCTTATACAGTGGACAATGGTAAGTGTACTGGGTGGTACACACCACATGTTTGTGAATATCACACACACACACACACACACACACACACACACACACACACACACACACACACACACACACACACACACACACACACACAGAGGCTTTGGTGTTGATGCAATATGCAGAGAATACTGTACACATGGATGTATGTACTTTTTCAGGGAAACCATTTTAGCCTATTTAATTCCACAAAGACAAAATAGGCACAACATCACATTGGGAAATAATCAGTCTACTAGTTTAATGTCATTGACAATGGTACTAAAAGGGTTTATGTCCCCTTCCCCATTGTAGTGCAATCCTTAACTTGGTAATTGTTAGAAAAATATGTATTAGTAATATGCATGCTTAGTGCATTCGAGGTTTAAAAGGGTTAATACATTTATTCTGTTCACACTGCATGAATCTGCACAGTTACCAGAGACATTCCAATCCTGTTATGTCATGAAAATATGTGCAGCTATGATCTGCTTATGCTATGGAAATTAACAGGAAGCATTTGATTTCTGCTATAGTCATGAAAATAATAATGTGTTTAATTTCTACTAATGTCATGAGACTTAACAAAGCGTTATTGATTTTCTGCTTATGCCATGAGAAAGTACACAGCTGCTGAAGCTATTGATAATAAAACAAAGGCTGCTTGAAAGTATAAACCGTAGTCAGCATTACTTGTACCTAAGCTAGAAATGTACCTTGAAATGTAACACATATATATTAGAACTACACAATTGAAGAATAGAAAGTTTGTAGTGGGCTAAAAATAAGCCCAAAGGCCAGGTTGTTTTTCTCAAATGTTTTTGTAAATCAACAATAATCCAGTCATGTCAGCAGGGAAATCTAAGTAACATTTTCTATGTAACACATAGTTAGTTTTAAATCTGAACATGTCAGCAGGAAATCTAAGTAACATTTTCTGTAGAGTAATACAGAAAGCTGTGTCTAACTACGTCAACAATAGAAAAGTAACATTTCATAGAATTGTATAAAAGTAGCATACTGCTCATTAGTAATTTAGACAAATCCTGTATTTGCATGCTTTGTCTCCTTGCTGCAAGTAGTAAAGGGTGCCATACTTGAACCTTGCATGAATTGGTCTTTGAAGTTTTTTCCTTTGACAGATTGGTCCTTCGGACTGGAACCCTCTCTTCACCTTGGATCAGACGTGCCAGGTGGTTGAAACCATATGGGGAAGAAACCAAATCGGTCCTTCTTATATGAAAAGCCCTCCGACTGAGTTGTCATACAAAAGAGGCCAGCCACTTTCTGATCTGCGACTGAAGGACGGGTCTCCAAATTGGTGATCAATCACGTAGGCTCAGGTAAGGTGAATCTACTTTTTTCTGTTTTCTGTTTTAGATCAGGGACTAGATTTGTATTGTTTTTGTCAAGAATGTATTTTACAAGTCAGGGACAGAAAAGATTACTGTCTTGTCATAGATCAGAAGAAACAGAATAGGTAGGCAGTCATTCTGAAGAGACTATAACAAAATAACAAAATCCGTGGTACCACGTTAAAAATCAGAGAAGTTACGTAACGATCAAAAGGGTAGAACAAAATGGGTAATAATTGCACAAAAAGACCCCAAAATCCGCCGTTAACAGAAGATGCAAAATACATGCAGTCGCAGCGTGCCGACAATATTAAATATTATTCAAAATGGGTTAATAAATATGAATTCGATGGAAAATTAGAAAAATCTTTGCTTATCAAACTTGTCAAACAGCTTAAAACTGATTCCAAAGGTCGGGTAAAAAAGCAACACAAATTAGGAATTCCTCAGGCACACAGGTGGATTGAGGAAGTAAACCGTAGGGAACAAAAGAACAACAATTCAAAAACAATGTTTTTAGACAAGGAGGACAATAACTTAGTAATAGCATCGGCCCTCCGCCTCCCTTACCAGAATATGAAGCAAGTGAACAGGTTAGTCCACCCCCACGATATCCTGTTGTCACTGAAAATAGAGACATTGTAAAAATAAAACCATTTATTAGAGATCCCATCGGAACCAGGTCGCAAACACGGGCAGGTAACTCAAACGAAGGCATTGAGTTATATCAAATGGTTAAGAATTCATGATCTATGAGTGAAGAAGAAATATGTCCACTTATAGAAGTACCTAATCCTCAGGCAGGTCAAGATAATCAGGACCCAACTATTTTATTATATAGACCCCGGACTCTGGAAGATATCCGGAAAGCCACTGAGGGAATTCCCCATCCAAAAGTTAGTTTTAGAAAATTCTCAGAAGATTTACAAGGAATGAGGCTGAGTTATAACTTAAACGGAGAAGAGGTAGAAAAAGTAGTTAGACAAATTGTGGGGCCAGATTGGCACATGATTAGTGGCAACTGGAATCCCCGTGATGCTGCACACAGACCCCTCCCACATAGCAGTGCAGAATTAGACAACAGGGTAAAAGGTCCTACAGACCGCATCTCTGAAAAATGGAAGCCTAGGGCAGACTGGACTTGCATTAATCAATGCATCCAACAAGAAGGTGAAACTATTGACTGGTATTATGCCAGACTATTAGAATGTTTTAATAACCACTGTGGAATGCAAGTTCCTGAAGATCAAACACAAGATTCCCCATATGAACAGCAGTTAAAGAATGCATTTTTAAAAGGCAGTATTGCACCCATAAGCAGTTTTATTACAAAACACATGGTAGACCATCATACAAGCAGGTTGCAGCCATTACTTGAATATGCTAGGCATGCCGAAAGGCATTTTAATAGCAAAAAGAAAAAGAAAGCTCAAGTATTTTCTGTAGAAGATGGAGCAGAAGTTTATGTAGTACAGTCCAGGAAAAAAGGCAAGAAAAATGCACAGGGAAACAAACAATCTAATCAGAGATCAGAGGACTTTGAAGGGCGAAAGAAAAGGGATGAATGTTTCAAATGCGGTAAAAAGGGACACTTGGCAAAGGATTGCAGGAAAAATAAAAAGGCAACCAAGGAAGACAAGGAGAGTGAGGACTGACTATATGGTAGTCAGGAATCACTAGAAGGGGATAGCAGAGAAAGGACAAATGAGAATGTGATAGAGGGGTAGAGGATGTGTTAGAAGAGATAGAGGAAGTGCAAGAAGTTAGTGACAGTGAAGAAAATGAAATATTAGACCTAGCTTTATTGAGCTTGGAGCTCTATTTAGCAGACACGAAACCAGAAGTTACACTCTTAGTAGAAGGGAGGGAAGTCAAATTCTTGTGTGACTCAGGGGCATCACGGACCCTGATACATCCCTCCAAACTGACAGAAAACACAGAGTCACCTGATTACATACTGGTAAAAGCAGCTAATGGACAGCTGTATCGGAAGTCCCTCTCCTGTGATATTGCAATAACTGATCCAGTTTTGGGATTGACTCAGAAAAGCAAAATTGTTGTTTCTGCAAAATGCCCAGTAAACCTCTTGGGCAGAGACCTCATGCAGCTATTTGGTATAGCAGTAGTCCCAACCATGCAGGGTATGGAAGCACAGCGACAAATTGATACCATTGCAGTGCAATCAGAGGGTGAAATGTTTTTTGGTACAGCCAGGACTTGGTTACGACTGGTCCAGGGACTGTGACCGAAGAGTTAATGAATGTAGCCATCAGCAAGTTCCCCTCCCTTGACATTGATAAGCAACACCTGTTGCACTGTACCCTGTATTATTGTAACACACCAGGACCTGACAGGGAATATGAGCAAGAATTGTTTAAAAATCATGCAAACAGATTGATATTACATAACCTGTACTGGGACACAGAAGGGAACAGTGTAGCCAGCTGTTCATTGCCCCAGGAGTTCTTTACACTTTATAAGTCTAATCAATTACCACATGTTAGCTTAACCAAGAACAAAAATATAGAATGGGCAGACCTAGGAGAAAAAGTCACAAGATGGGAGAAACAGACAGAATTAGAACTGTCAGAACAAGGAATACAAATACAGAAGTTGAATTGGATAACTCAGACCCACCCAGCCGTGCACTTGCAGTCTAGCAAGGACAGCTGATTAGCACTCCTATTAAAGGAGGAAGAGAATGCCTTACGAAACATACCAGAAACTCTCTGGTCAACAGGAAAATCAGATGTAGGACTTATTAATACAGCGGGACCAGTAACTATCACGCCAAAGTCAGCATTCAGACCACAAAAAAGACAGTATCCCTTAAGAAAAGATGCAGAGGCAGGGATAAAGCCTATTATAGCAGCCTTACTTAAATGAGGGATACTAGTAGAATCTCCCGCTTCACCATGTAACACACCCTTATTTCCAGTTAAAAAAGCAAATGGAGAATGGCGTATGGTCCAAGATTTACAAGCTGTAAATGATGCAGTAATACCAAGGGCACCTACGGTGCCAAATACACACACCCTGTTGAATGATTTAAAACATCAACAGAAGTATTTTTCTATGGTAGACATTAGCAATGCATTCTTTTCGATACCAATACACCCTGACAGCCAGTATTGGTTTGCATTCACATTTCAGGGGAAAAGCTATACATATACGCAACTACCACAGGGATATTGTGAATGTCCAACAATATTCTCACAAGAAATGGCAAGCAACTTGCTGGGATTTACCCCGCCAAGAGGCAGTCAGATTTTACTTTATGTTGATAACATCTTGCTGGCGGCCCCCACCCAGCAAGATTGTAGAGAAGATAACAAAGCGCTATTACGATTTCTAGCCACTGAAGGACATAAGGTAAACAAAAATAGACTGCAGCTTTTGGAAAAACAAGTCAAATACATAGGATATGTAATATACAAAGACGGTAGAACATTAGATGAGGACAGGAAAGTAGCAATTTTGCAAGCACCAAAACCCACTACCAAGAAGGAAATTATGTCCTTCCTGGGTACAACTAATTTTTGCCGGAGCTGGATTCCAAACTATCCCTTGGAATCTGCACCTCTGACTGACCTGATATATAAAAAGCCTATGGCAGCACAGGATTTGTTACAATGGACACCAGAGGCAGAATCTGCTTTCTGCAAACTGAAACAGTTAATAGCGTCCTCATTAGTTCTAGGATTACCAAACTACCATAAACATTTTTTCCAAACTGTAGATTGTAAGCAAGGTTATATGACATCAGTGTTAACACAACAGCATGGGGACAAGCAACGCCCCATTGCTTACTATTCATCACAACTAGACCCAGTGGCACGGTCCTTACCCCACTGTGTACAAGCAGTAGTTGCAGCTGCAATGGCAGTGCAGGCTTCGGCCTCAGTAGTTTTATTCCACCCTCTCACTTTGAGAGTGCCTCATGCAGTCGTGATTATTTTACTACAAGAAAAGGTGGCATATCTTTCCCCTGCTAGGCATCTTTCCTGTATGACTATATTGTTGAGCCAACCTCATATGACAATTGAATGATACACGACTTTGAACCCTTTTACCTTGCTCCCAACCCCTGCAGATGGCACACCACACCGCTGCCTGCAGGTAATTGAGCAAAAGACACTACCTAGAAAAGATCTCACGGATGTCCCCTTGGATGATGCCGAGGTGATATACTACGTGGATGGTTCGTGCAAAAGGGGTCCTGCAGGACAGAACCTAGTAGGATATGCAGTAGTTTCTGGCACTGAGATTATAGAAGCAAAACCTTTACCACACAACTTATCTGCACAGGCAGCAGAATTGATTGCCTTGACACAGGCATGTACCTTAGCAAAGGGTAAATGTGTAAACATTTTTACTGACAGCCAGTATGCTTTTTCGACTGTACATGTTTTTGCGCAACAGTGGAAAAACCGAGGAATGATAACATCTACTGGCAAACCTATCAATCATGCACAGTTTATTTTAGATCTTTTAGAATCTATTCAGTTACCTCAGAAAGTAGCTATTTGTAAATGCACAGCTCACACCAAGCAAGAAGACAGGATTTCAAAAGGTAATGCGAGAGCTGATACAGCTACAAAACAAGCAGCTTCTGAAGTATTTCTCTTAAATGAGGAACTGCAACCCTCTGAGATTTTAGACTTAGAAATGTTAAAAACAATGCAGACACTCACTATGCAAATTGAAAAACAAAGATGGGTAAAATGAGGAGCAATTCTCGAAAAGGGGCTGTACATCTCTAAAGAAGGGAAACCGATACTACCATCTAATTTGTTTAGATATGCAGCTTTGTTGAGCCATGGGCAGTGTCATGTTTCAGCAGGGGGGATGGTACAGCTGGTGAACCAGGTGTCCACAACTTACGGATTTACAAACTACTCTAAAAAATTCTGTTTGATGTGCGAAATTTGTAACAAACATCATGCACAAGGGGCGTTAAAGCCCAAGAAGGGAGTTTCCCTACACCACCATATACATTTCACACTATCTGTATGGATTTCATAGAATTGAACAAATGTGAAAATAAGAAGTATTGTCTTGTCATTGTAGATATGTTTTCCAGATGGGTGGAAGCCTTTCCAACCAAAAATCCAGATGCAGCTACGGTGGCAAAAGTACTTGTCAAAGAAATCATCCCTAGATTCGGTATTCCAGAAAGGATCTACAGTGACAACGGTGCACACTTTGTAAACCAAACCATGCAGCAGTTAAGTGAGCATTTTGGTATTTCTTTAAAAAATCATTGTGCATACCATCTGCAATCTGCAGGGCTAGTTGAGAGACATAATGGAATATTAAAGAATAAATTAAGAAAGTTAATAACTGAGACAGGGAAGAACTGGATATATTGTTTGCCCCTGGCACTATTGAGCATGAGAATTGTTCCAACTGCAAAAGGATTGACTCCTTTTGAAAAACTATTTGGAAGGGCTTATTATACACCCCAGTGGAAACTTCTCATGTCCTCAGACCAGGAGGCTGATCTTACACTAGCTAAACATATGAGAAATTTGTTGAATTCTAAACATCTGTTGCAGTCAAATTCTGTTTCAGATAAAGAACAAACCAAAACATCAGAAGTGGCAGTGATCCCAGGGGACTGGGTGTGGATAAAGGCCATAAAAAAGAAAAACTGGTCATCACCAAGGTGGGAAGGTCCATACCAGGTACTTCTTTCAACACCCACTGCAGTCAAAATCATGGAGCGAGCTTCGTGGATCCACCTGACACACTGCAAACTAGTTAAGAACTTTGAATTGGACAAAAATCTTACCTCTCCATCGGGGCCCTCAGCACAAAGTCTGGCTACAAAGGGGGTCAGATCAATAGGACTGATCCGTCTCAACCCCAATGAAGAGACCATCGGTGCTGAAGGTCCTATTAGGGCAGAGAGTAAGATCACATGTTAAAAGCAAAAATGATAGAATCCAGAAAAATCCAAATAAAATCACTCGGAAGAGTCGGAGAAAACAGAAATGCAGAACAACCATTTCCTCAGAAGTATTTTATAATCATCCTGTTAACTGTACTAGTGACAATAATCTTTTTGTTGTGGCCATTCATTTTCCCAGCCACACAAACTGAACTGAATAAACATGGAGAGTTGCACGTAGAGTGGCACCCAAACTTCAACACTTACCAGGCAATCAAATATGTGTATGCTGAGACCTTCAATGTTTCAAATTGCTGGATTTGCACAGCTTTGCCAACAGCATACAAGGGGCTATTGTTAACTTCAGTCCCCCTAGGAGCCAACAAGACCTGGGAAAATTTAGTCTATGATACATCAGATGTTACATCACAAGATAAAGTAGCAGTGCACTTGTCTGTTCGACAGAAGGGGACTGTGTGTTTATACAAAAATGATACAGTTCAGGTGGGTTGGAGCAACTGCAATGTGACTGTTCCCTATAGATGCTACAATAAAACTGATAACACAGGTTCCTATCACAACACAAGCTATGATTCATTTTTTGAACTGATGCATAGGACAATTGATGAAGTAAGACATAATGCTGACCTCTATAAACAACTGATTATAGTTGACAAAAAAATGTTTCATCCAGAGCCAGGATATAGTAAAGTTACTACCAAAGTAGAAGATTGTTATTTTGTATGTGGTAGGAAAGCATACAAGTGGTTACCTGAGAATTGGTCTGGCAGTTGTTATTTGGGGTACCTGGTTCCGGCCATATGACACACAGCAGTTTTGCCTCAGGGGAAAATTCGAAATATTCAATGAGAAATCAAGAAGCCTGTCAATCCAGTAGGGCAAATCAATGCGGGCTGGAAAAAACATCATGCTGTGGGCCTAGGGAAAAATGGACTGTCGCATATGGACTTGGGTGATACCATCATCTCGTGGGCAGGTGTATTGCCAGCATATGGAGCAACAAAATCAATCTGGGAACTGAGAAAACTGTCTAAACTTCTCGAAATAATGAGCAATGCAACCTTTCCTGCTCTAGAATTGGTGACTGATGAACTGACTGCCATGAGAACTGTAGTGCTTCAAAACCGCATGGCTCTCGACTTCACCCTAGCAGCGAGAGGAGGTACTTGTGATTTAATCCAGGAGGAGTGCTGTTTGTATATTCCTGACCACAAACACGAGATAGACAATCACCTTGAGGTAATTCAGCAAGTGTTGGCTATGACCAAACCAGTACCAAATCCATTGATGGACTTTTTCCAGAGATTGTTTGGGGGTGGGGCAGTATCTTGATGAACATCTTGATTGCCATCTGTGTAGGAATGATCCTACTGGTGGTATGTGTTTGCTGCTGCATCCCCTGCATGAAAAGACTTATTAAAGACTTTATAGACATGTCAGTTTCAGAAACCTTATACCAAGGTTCTGAACTCGAAGAATTGTTGAAAAACTGAAAATGCTTTCATAAGTTTAAACTGAATGACTCTCTTAACTGCAAATACTGAGTAGGAAGAGGTTAGGGTAAGAAAAAAACTGTTTATGCTTATTTTGAAAGTATAATAAAAATATTAAAAGGGGGGAAATGTTAGAAAAATATGTATTAGTAATATGCATGCTTAGTGCATTTGAGGTTTAAAAGGGTTAATACATTTATTCTGTTCACACTGCGTGAATCTGCACAGTTACTAGAGACATTCCAATCCTATGTCATTAAAATATGCGCAGCTATAATCTGCAAATGCTATGGAAATTAGCAGAAAGCATTTGATTTCTGCTAATGTCATGAAAATAATAATAAGTGTTTCATTTCTACTAGTGTCATGAGACTTAACAAAGAGTTATTGATTTTCTGCTTATGCCATGAGAAAGTACACAGCTGCTGAAGCTATTGATAATAAAAACAAAGGCTGCTTGAAAGTATAAACCATAGTCAGCATTACTTGTACCTAAGCTAGAAATGTACCTTGAAATGTAACACATATATATTAGAACTACACAATTGAAGAACAGAAAGTTTGTAATGGGCTAAAAATAAGCCCCAAGGCCAGGTTGTTTTTCTCAAATGTTTTTGTAAATCAACAATAATCCAGTCATGTCAGCAGAAATCTAAGTAACATTTTCTGTGTAACACATAGTGAGTTTTAAATCTGAACATGTCAGCAGGAAATCTAAGTAACATTTTCTGTAGAGTAATACAGAAAGCTGTGTCTAACTACATCAACAATAGAAAAGTAACATTTCATAGAATTGTATAAAAGTAGCATACTGCTCATTAGTAATTTAGACAAATCCTGTATTTGCATGCTTTGTCTCCTTGCTGCAAGTAATAAAGGGTGCCATACTTGAACCTTACATGAATTGGTCTTTGAAGTTTTTTCCTTTGACAGTAATTATAGGTGTGCTGATGTGGGTGCAACAGCCTTACCCTTTGGTGGGTGTGGGGTGGTGTAGAATCGCAGATATTGTGATTGACATCTACTTAACCTGTTAACATAAAGTGTACAGTATTACAGCCAACTAAGTGGGGGGATACTCACAACAATAACAGCAATGATGGTAACTGTGTCCACAGGATCCACATCCAGCTATATATACCAACCCCAGTATCGCTGTACAGCTATACAGTGGTAAGGAGGGCATTTACACATCTACTACTAGTTGTGATGGCATGAATTTCCACAAGATAATACCTGTGAAATGTTAACATTTTCCAGTCAGTTCTCGGACAGATGACCTCCTGGAACATGCATTTTCTGCAAAATGAAGTAGATCCCTTCACATACACACACATTCTTACTTGGCAACACTGAGAGCAGAACCCCTACCTAAGTACTTATTGCTACTAATGTGTGTGGCCTTAATTGCACACACCACACAACTTTTAGGATGAGGTGTGTCCCAGGTTACTTGTTAAGTGAAGACCATCACCAGGCCATGTACAGTATGCTAATGGGGGATGTACTGGTTGTTTATGAACAATACATGGTGTGAGATAATGTCATAAGCACATTGACAAACACATAATCATACACACATCTGAGAGGCCTAGGTTTATCATTGCTAACTACCTTATCAGTGTGTCCATTCTGTTACAGATAAGTTGCACACAACACATGCATCATTGGGCTGGATAGTGTAATTAGTTACCTGTATGGTTGTTGGTGACAGTGGTCCCTATACAGTGGACCTTGGGACATGTACTGGGGGTACCATGGTGTAAAGAGAGTATACCCAGCATCCACACCCCACATTGGATATTGTACTCACTGAAACCCATGATAACACTGTGACATACCCACAATCACACCTTGACCAGGACTGCAATACCACCCCTTGTCTATCTCAAGAGTGCTACTACAGGGATATGCATCTATTGCACATGCCACAGGGATAGTAAGATGATGCTTTATCATGACTCTCCTACAGTCAGCAATATCACTATCCCTTATACTGTATGGCAATGTGTATTGTATTAAGAGAATGTGGCCTCAGAATGCTATATCCTACAAATATACACACTTGCCAGGACTCAGAGGGTAACCCATGCCTATCTGCCCATTTGTACAACAGTGTTGTTCTGGTACTGCAAGATCCAGATAGCCCATAGGGTGAAGAGTGTAACAAGGTACATGTAATGTCCATTACACTCAGCAGCCATATCTAACTATGGCAATGGGGGAGTAGTGGGTGTGAAGGCCCTCAAGGTATTATCAACTACAGGTTTACAAACATGCAAACACTGTTATTCTCAGTAATGCACATTGATTTCTCATTATTAAAGTTTTTAAATTTTATTTCAAAACTTTGTTGGGTTTGGTGTTTGGTTTGGGAGGCACCAATGTCTAGCAGTCTATCTCACTGGCTTGTTATCACGTATGATGTCAGTAAATAATGATGTACTGAACATATGAACCTCTTACTGCATGACATATGTACAAAGGTTGGAGGCACAAACACAGGGCCAATATTGACATGTTGCTGTGATAAATCCATACATTTACTGGTGTAACAGGGTTTGTTGTGACATATGTCTCTGAAGGATATGAAGTCAGTAACTCACATGGAGGTCACCATGTACTGACTGCAGTCCTCAGAGTATGCTACTGCATTTCTAAAGATAGGAAATTAGTAAGTAGCACAACACATGTAAGACTCGGTGCAGATAGCCCTACAGGTGAGAGTTTCCTCAACCACATAACACTCTCATAACAGATATTAAATCATGTAGAAAAGCCATATCCACACAATCCCTGTTAAACCAACATTACTTCAAATGCAGAAGACCAATACTTACATTCTTTCCCCATGTCTGGAACATCCCCCTCTGTATGCTGGCCTGTCTCCACAGTGTATGTTATAAGAGGTATATTCAACTACCCTCTGTGATGCTGTTTTTCAAACACCCACACGAAATCCTGCTCACAGTGAAGGAAAAGGACCAACACCCACACAAAGTACTTAGTTATAGGAGTGTGTTTCAATGCAATTGGCTATAGGAATGATACCATAGCGGTTCCACATGCAATTAGCTAGTGGGGCACTGCAATTCATGCACAGGCCATCAGCTGATCATAAGCATCACTTACAAAACTTAAACTGCTGCTGCCTAAGCAAAGCAGGTGTACTTTTCCACATCCACCAGAGCGGGAGTAAGAGAGACAGACAGAGACAAAGTAAGAAAGGAAAGGAGTAGGAGAGTAAGAGCCAAGCATGTTTGTGTATGATCCGTGGGTGGAGACTGGTATCTGGGCATTATGACTGTTGCCTATATTTTGTACTAATCCATACTGTCACATGGTAATTGCACACTGCTGTACATATTTATGGCTGAGGATTGTTGACAACAATCTCTACAATGTTTGGAAAATGTTGGCCTTGTAATCTTGACAATGGGACATGTAGCTCCTCAATATAATGATGTGGCAAAACCCACACTGCAATGGACCCTGTCATTACACAATCACCCCAACACTCACACAGGACAATGATTACACACACACAAACTTACCAGTAATGAGTTTCAAATCCCTACCTGACTATTTATTGCTATTACATTGTTATGCAGTTATTGCACATGCCATGGGGCTTACATGTTGGAGAGCTCTCCAACGGCATCTTTGAAGGTGAGTGACATCAGCAACAGTGATAAAGGAGGGATAAGTGCAGTGTAGTACATGTGACTGTCCACAAATGCTGGTGTCAAGGAAGACACAACCACATTCTCTCAGGGAATCACACACATTATCACCATTGGCAGGGTCAGGATTAGAACTCCTACCTAGCTAGTTTGCTACATTACAGTATTACGCAGTTATCACACATGCCACAGAGCTTATCAGGCTGCTATATGGCTAAAGGGTTATTTCAAGGTGACTGACATCAGCAGGTGTGCTATAGTTGGGCAATGGGAGGTGTAGTGAGTGTGAATGGCGCACACATGCACACACACACACACACACACACACACACACACACACACACACACACACACACACACACACACACACACACACACACACACACACACACACTTGCCAGTTCTGACATGCATGGGTCATTGCTTCATAGGTGTGTAGTAGCTGACTGTGCTAGAGGGCTGTACAAAGCTAGGCAAAAGGAATACCTTGACATCAGGCCACATGACAATGGTCTCCAGTGTGGCTCAGGGGTGTAGTCCCTGGATTGGTCCACACAGGTGGGTATTGTATTCACCATCCACTCATTTGGGTTACTATTGTGGGTGGCCAGTGCTGTGCAATGCTTGCCATGTATGTGATCTATATTCCATAACATGGACAGTGTCTGGGTTGTGCACATGTCTCACATGTATGTTCTGTGATGTGTGGAAGTGTACTTGGGGTCTCTAAAGCATGTTGTGTGGACAGATTGTTATCATCTGATGTGGCATTCCTGACCTCATATGGTGAAACCTGGCTATGGAACTGAAGTCGTGGCTGCACCTACACTGACAGCATGATACAGGTATTCAGTGGTGTTAGTGGCATCTGTCCATGCAAGGCATGTGTATAAAACATGGTATTCCCTTTGTGGGTTACATTTGCAGACACTACAGCTGTTGCAGGCATCCAGTGGGGAACATAGCAAAGGACCACTGTAAGCATTTAGTTTCCTATTGTAGTGATGGAACAGGGTGCCATGCCCGTTTACGTGCTATATAACACACAGTCAGGAGATGTTACACTTCACAGTGCATTCTGTCAGTGGCAGTGTTGTGGCAACAGGCATGCAGTCCACTGCAATCACACCATGGCTACTATCTGTGGGCAATATGCAGGGAACTACCAGTATAATGGCTGTTGCCTAGCCAAGTTGCCTACCCTAGCAGTCTATCTCACTGGCTTATCACGTATGATGTCAGTAAATAATGATGTACTGAACATATGCACCTCTTACTGCATGACATATGTACAAAGGTTTGTGCATGAGACATGGGTAGAGAGTGTTCTCTGAGTAATACAACGGTTGCGTATATTGTTCACCGATCCATAATGTGACATGTAGGGCTATGGAGTGTCTATACCAGCCTCTCTGCTGTTTGACATCTATTGTCCTTGTAAGGTGGACATTGTGACATATAGTAGGTCCTCAATATAATAATTTAGCAAAACCCACCTCACAATGCATCCTGTCATTACACAACCACAGCAACCTCCACACAGGATACTGATGACAGAAGCACACACTTGCCAGTAATGAGATTCAAACTCCTACCTAGCTATGTATTGCTACTACACTGTACCACATTTACCACACATGCCATAGAGCTTATTGGATGGATGTTGTCCAAAGGTACTTCTAAGGTGAGGAACATCACCAGCTTTTGTAAATACTGGCATCAGGTGATGTAGTGGGTGAGAGATCCCAAAAATAATTTTACCCTAATTACACATTTACATTTGCCAGGGAGGAGGTTCAAATGTCTATCTAACAACCTTTATGGACCATTATGTTACACATTTACCACTTGCACCACTGACCTGACATGGTTCAGTTTTTGCAACAAATACTTGTAAGGTGGATGATATCTGCAGGACTGCTAAAGTCAGGCTCTGCGATGTGTACTGGCTGTAACTGGGGACAAAATATTTGAGATTCACACATATTATGTACACACATAAACACTTGCCACAGATGAGATTCAAACCCATAGCTGCATAGTTACTGCTACTACATTGTTCCGCATTTATGGCACACACTATGGAGCTTATAGGGCTAGCCCTTCTCCAAAGGTGTAGTTCAAGGTAGATGACATCAGTAGGCTTGCTAAAGTAGGACAATGGGAGGTGTAGTGACTATGAATGTCCTCAAAAGCATTACACTGTACACACACACACACACACACACACACACACACACACACACACACACACGCACACACACACACACACACACACACACACACACACACACACACACACACATACACAGAGTTTCACAGTTGCCATATCTGGGATTAGAATTCCTACCTAACTAGTACGTTACACTATAACATTACCCAGTTATTGCATGTGCCACAGAGCTTATAGGGCTAGCCCTTGTCCAAAGGGGTATTTCAAGGTGAATGACATCAGCAGGCTTGCTAAGGTAGGGCAATGGGAGGTATAATGTATGTAAATGGCCTCAGAATCATTGGATCCCAACACACACAAACACACAGTTGCCATGTCTGGGATTAGACCTCCTACCCAACTAGTATGTTACACTATATTGTCATGTCTGGGATTGGAACTCCTACATAACTAGTACATCACACTATAGCATTACACAGTTATTGCATGCACCACTGAGCTTATAGTGCTGAATCATCTCCAAGGAGGTATTTCACGGTGACTGACATCAGCAGGCTTGCTAAAGTAGGGCAATGGGAGGCGTAGTGACTGTGAATGGCCTCAAAAGCATTAGTCTGTACACACACAGACTTTCACAGTTGCCATGTGTGGGATTAGAGCTCCTACCCATCTAGTATGTTACATTATTGCATTACGCAGTTATTGCATGCACCACAGAGCTTATAGGGATGACCCTTGTCCAAAGGGGTATTTCAAGGTGACTGACATCAGCAGGCTAGCTAACCTATGGCAATGGGAAGTGCAGTGTGTGTGAATGTGCCATAAACCATTCCTCTGGAAACACACACACACACACACACACACACACACACACACACACACACACACACACACACACACACACACACACAACTTTACATTTGACAGGGCTATGTATATGACTGCTAGATGAATCATGACTTGTACTGTCATGTTACACAGTTATCACAAGCACCACAGACACTATGGTGCTGAGGGGTACCAGAAGCAAATGTCTACAGTGATAGACATTGGCACATCATGTGATATTGGCCAATTGGCTGTGTGGTGGGTGGGACAGGCCTCATGATGGGAAGTTCTTTGTCACTGTCTGTTTCTCTCTTCCCCACATCTCTGTTTGTGTATGTTTGACCTATTATAGTGTGTTGTCCTTGGATATATGTGTGTATTCCTATCTGATGTGTGTGCAAAGCATGACTGGTATGCAATGTGGTGTGTGTGCACAGACATCTGTGACTGACAGATATGTATAGTCCACTGCTGTTGACAGACATGGGCTTTGTTTCTGAAAGTGTGGGAGCATGCCCGGTATGACCTTCTGTATTAAATGTGTGAATCTATTTCAGGGAGGTTGTACTCCAGTGCAGGCATTTGTGTCCTACACCTACAGCTAGCAACCTGTTTATGCAAAATATTTGTAGATAGGTTGAGAATATGGAGTCACCATGTGCAAAGGATAGTGGGATACTGTAACTAATTGTGTCTCTGCTGCTTGTGCTGCATGGTTTTGGTGTTAGCAGACATATTCAGACATATGTACTGTTTTACAATGTGCTGAATTATGTCATCAACTACTGACAGATATACTTATTTGCTCACAGTACTTTCCTGGGGAATACAAGATTAATGAAGCTGTGTCCAGTATTGTGGTCTGCAGCCTACATAGTCTTGCACACTCATGCCATTCTGGAGTTGGAGCTGCAGACACTTGCAGATGGCTCTGTGTAAATGGTCCAGCACCTTGGTACTGTGGTGGCTGAGGATCCCCTGCTTGTACATCTATTGATGTGCCTGAATGGCCATATCCTGCTGTGGCCATACCTCACAGCTGTAGAGATTCACACAGGTTACCCAGAGGCAGGGCTCATATATCTGGCCAGTTCCCATTCACATTGTGGTTTACTAGCAGATTTGTAGCCACCCATTCCTCGGTTTGCAGGCAGGGATAGTATAGGCACACATCAGAGTTTCAGACTTCACACACTCCACGGTGTCCATGCTTCTATCCCCCCTGTTATTCAGTCCTCTTCCTAACATTGTTGAAGTGATATCTGATAAGTATCCTTATAGTTATCCCTTCATCCCAGCTGTATTTAGGGGTTGGTCCACAGTTCATGCAGTAGGACATGGTGGGCATGCTACTGGGATTTGTCAACATAGCCTTACATTTCTGTTCTGTGGGTTGTGTTATGTCATTATTTGGGACTCCATGAGCTAACATACATTGGCAGTACAGGTGAGACACAGGCTTTTGACAGAGGACTGTAGGGCATTTGGTAGTGATGCAGGCCATCTGTAGCAGGCCAGTGCATTCTGTCACTCCTACAGTCCCAGGATAAAAGCCACTGGATTCCCCTGGGGTGACAGGGTTGGTGTGCAAGGTGTTAATGGCAATAGCTTCTGTCCTTATTAATCCATTGGTGTGGATGCTGGTAGGGTGCTGCTTAAGCTAGGGCACACCTGCATGGGACATCTCTTCAGCATACTGCATTCTGTGGGTATTCCCATACAGAAGTGGGGGGGTCATACTGTACTCATTCTCAACAGCAGGAATATGACCTGTGATGAATCTGTGGCTGATGGTGGGGTGAGCTGAGTGCATGTATGCTATACAAGCTTCTTGCAGATGACTTATAGATATATGTGGGGCATTCCCCTTATGCTGGCTTGTGCGGGGACATCAGCAGTTTCTCAGTACTTCATAACTGTGCCTTTTGTGGTCTGCCAGTGTTTGGCCAGACTACATCAGTATTTCATACTACACAGACAACTAATGTGCTGCTAACCTGTAAGTACAATTCCAAAGGTTTGTCCATTTGACAGTTACATTTTATATACTCTGTCTAGGGTATTTCCACATGTGTACTGTGTGTATGTTTGAGCCCACAATCATGCCATGTCCATCTTTCAGATGGTGACAGATATTACATCTGAACAATTAGTATGGATTGCTGCTGGATTAGGTCTTGCTGGGATACATTGTGTTTGGCACTGCAGTTGTCGGAACTTGGCCCTGTCATCAACAGTACTGGCCATAGGCCACTGGGACACAACCTTCCATGCATACATGCTGACCACTTCCACACAATATACAACACTCAACAACCTAACACACAGAGCCCTGCATATTGTACACGTGCAACAATCTATCCTGCTAATTTGGCCAGCTCAGGTAATCTGTGCTTCACTGTTATTATACCTACATGTACATGTTGCTACATTTCTACATAGGATTGTGGGCGGGGGGCACACCTGACAACTGTAAACATTTGCTATGACTGTACTGGTATTTCAGGTAGTCTGTTGGCTTCCATTTCATTCTGTATTCTGACCTATCATGTAGACTAGAGGCATATCAGTGTAGTATAGGTCTTAGGTTTTATTGACCTACATTTCAGTTTCAGACATCTTACCCTTCAGAACTAACATCCAACTGCCTGACCTGTTGTAGTCTGTCTGTGTAGGTCTGAAGGGGGGCTGTTCTCTGCTGCCATCAATCAGAGGCCTTAGTACAGCCTTTCTTTGTGGTCATCTTCACCTGCCCTGCTGGCTGAGACTAGTGTTAGGTATGTGAGCCTCACTGACATGCATGTGTGTTTCCTATGGACACACATTTGGCCCACCACATGTCCTGCAATGGGATTTGTCACCTTGTCTAGTACTGCCTACTATGTTGCCACCAGTATTTGTTATGGATTTCATGCTGCCCATATAGGTGTCTATTATCTGCTGCCATCCCATTTAGCCACCTTGCATGCTCACATCTGTACCATAGATACAAGTAGAAGAACATACTACTCCATTCAGCAATTGATAGGGAGAGTGACTTACCTTGTGGCTTTGCCAGTATTGAGGATGGTGCTGGATGGTACAACATCTTTTTTCAGGTTTACATTTGAACATTCTTTAAATAAAATAGACTTTTTAGATGTAACTATCACCAAGGACGAGTATGGGAAATTGGGTCACACCATCTACAGGAAATCGTGTTGGAAAAATACCCTTTTGGAATTTACGAGTATGCACCCTAGACATATATTCTTGAACATTGTTAAAAGTCAACATCTAAGAGTCAATAAACTGTGCAAGAAACAAGAAGACAGAATTGAACAAATAGATAAGTTAAATGATATGTTCATAGAAAGGAACTATAATGAACAATTAATACAACAAGCTAAATTATCAGCAGTAACTACACCCACCCCCTTTATGTTTGGGAAGACTGACTATAAAATTGATACTTTACCTAAGTTGTCTAAAGGGTTTATACCTTTTTTAACCAGATATACGAGTGATAATAAGAATATCACCAATATTATCCATAAAAACTGGGAATACTACTCACTAATAGTGAAATAAAGAACTTGATAGGATTAAAACCTAGGTTTGTATACACCAATAGTAAGAACCTCAAGAGATTACTATGCATTGAGAAATCTGAATGTGAGATGAATATGATTACATTTAAGCTACAAAAGAATCTAGAAGGAGAATCATCTCATAGGCCAAAAACAGGAACTTTTCCATGTAATCGATGTAACATGTGTATATATATCTCAAAAGATATAGGTTTCACACACCCTGAACTTGATATTAAATTTGAACCCAGATTTAGATCAACATGTATTAGCTCTAACTTGATCTATTTAGCTAATTGCCTGAACTGTGATGCATTCTACATTGGGATGACCACGAGGTCCTTGAAGGAGCGTATTTATAACCATATTCATGATATCAAAAAGAAAGATCCAAAAAGTGCATTAAGCAAACATATTTTAAACAATATAGAACACAGCTTTAGCTTTAGGACATTACAGTTGGTACATCCTAATGGTAGGGAAGGTGACATCTTTAATGATCTTGAAAGTATAGAGCTCCAATGGATCTTAAAATTTAAAGCGCACCACACTCCAGGCCTTAACCAGTATGTGAGCCTTAGATCAGTTTTGAAGAAAAGAAGTCTGAAATAATAAAACTTTCTTCTTTTATACTATTGACTTCTTTGGGAGATTTTCAAGTGAGAACATCTGGGTGGAACCCTTATACTTTGTTTAAATAATGGTCACTTCTTTCAGGGATCCTTTTCATTAAGTCCACTGTTAGGATGACACACTAAATTCTTGGCTACAAAGTTATCATTATTTTTGAACGTCTTACTAACTATAAGATGATGCTTATATAATATGATATGAACTTATATGTGTTTTTAAGTTTTATTAAGAGGATTTTTGTTGCTAGTTGTTTATATATATTTTTATATATGTATATATGGTATATATTTTCATATATATTGCATATATATTTTCATATATTTTTATATGTTGCACATTTTTACGCTTTAGATATCTAACAAGACATATTATGTTTAGATGCTTGCATTCATGCACTTTATAAATATGCTGTTATTAATATTTAGGATGGTCATAGTTATGAGATACTGATCATTTGGGGTTATCTGAATATGACTTATCAAATAAGTTTATATTAGTTTTGTAGTCATGCCAACATGTCATATTAAATAATGGCTAATTTGATGAATGTTTAATACATAATGATAACTCAAAAAAGTTTCTATATATTACAGACTTTTTAGATTAATTAGTCTGATACAACTATACATATATTTATTAACACCAACAATGCACATATATATAGATTATTAAGTTTATATATAATATTAATATGTAAATATTAAATTTGTATATAATATTGTACTATTTTGTTTTCTATTCTATTATTATGTTTTTTACTTATTATTATGTTGTTTGACATACATTTTTAGTTAGGTACCTATAATAAATAAATAATACATTTGGTTCATATGTTTATATATTCACTTTTATATATAGCACCTTATTAAGAGTAAAAGGCGATTGTGATTATATATAGAAAATTTTTACATCTAGGATATATATGCACAGTAATGTCTAATAAGTTACTTCTAGACAGGTTAACATCAAATGAGCACGTATTTTTTGGTTATTTGGACTGGACTGCTTTTACGGAAACAAACGATTCTTTTAAGGGTTGCATTTGGTTGACGTTTTATAGCATTTTTGCTGTTAACATCAAAATAATGAATAGTACTTTGAATGTGGTTTCGTTTTACTGTTCTAATATAACATGCAAACGGATGTGGGTAGTGGACAGATTTTTTGGGTTTTATTTATACCAGTATATATGAATTGTCATTACCCGTAGTCATTGTTTTATTTGATGTTATGTATTTACTTTATCCAACTACATAATGGTGTCAGTTTTTCTGACGTCTTTTAATGTTTGACGTGTCCCATACATCTGAGATATACATACCTTGACTTATTTTAAGCCAAATTATGAGTTTGAGTAATGTGGGATACTAATGTTTTATTGCATTTTTTCATGATGAAACTTTTATAATTTATGACAGTTTAAAATGATGTTGTTGTTTTACAATAACAGGAAATACAATTCTCGGCTACTGTTGAATGCTAAGCACCATTTTAAAATGTTTAATTGGTTAATTGTATATTTTGCCCAATCAATTTGGGATGCTGATTAAGATCCTAATTACTTAATAATGGTTTGTGAAGTACTATATAAGAGCTTCTGCATTTTACATAATTTAGATCTGAAGAAGCGTACAGTGTGTAATGAAAGCTCATCTTTCCTGTTCTTTTGCTTATAATGAAGAAGTGTTTTGGCTGCTATACCATCGTGGAGTTCCTCATTCCTGTTTCTTCTACTATATTTTTACATTTGGAGGTGAGGACCTTGGAGGTTTTATTGCTGGGATTGTGTTACGTTACGTATTTTCTTTCATTTATCCCTGGCTAACCACACGCCATGGATGCAAGCACAATTGAGCTGGACTATGTCCCTAATAAATCGCAATGGAACAGCCTACTGGAATCTAAAGAGAATCCGCTGTTGAACATCAACATGGAACATATGACTACTACACCTAATGTTGACAAAGGTAACGCTGATAAAATGAAGAACTTTAATACCATGTTTCGTGAACTTGAGAATACATTATATAAGCTATATAGACTAACTTGGCAGAGACGCCATCTGGAAGCATGTCTTCACTTTAAATTAATCCCTAGAGGCATGAGAGTGCTAGTCATGCCCTCTTATGGTGAAACTCACCCGAGCTTTTACGGAAATGGCAACAATTGAATCTTGACTTGGGGTTCAACTATATAAAGTTATTGATTGAGCATTTTTTACCTATTGAGAAAGACCTTCTTTTACAAGCTGATTCCCTGAGTAAAGACATTTCCACCACTTTTAAGGAAGAAAGTTTCCAGCAGAGATTGGATAGCATGTTTACTCAAGTGTTCGCATATGGTGATAAGCTACAGCAAGTGAAAACGCGAAAATTACACAGGGATTATAATGACTTTGCCAATAATAATGTATTCTCTTGGCCAAGATATAATGAAACTCGTAAGAAAGAACATACTATTCCTATAGACATTAATTCTAGTCAAGGACTTTCTTTAAACCAGAGCTATGCTTCAACAGTGATGAATGTAAGTTCCACCTTAAATGAAACAGCTGTTACAACTGCATTACCTTCAGTGTCCCCTTCCTTGATGCATATGCAAAACAATATTATTAGAGACACTCCTCCCTGTAATCAACAAGCGTTGGTTCAGAAGGATGAAAATCTAAACCGAAAATCAAACATGGCAATATTGAAGGTTTTTTACCTCTGCCTTTAAAATTTCGTCAGAATTTTCAGAGCAGGTCGAGAAGCAGAGGCGCACCAAGAGGAAGTTTTCAGGGAAGAAATACTATCGAACAACAGAAATCGGAGAAAGGAACAACAGACTTAGTTTTTAACCTGTCTAAACGGACTCTTACAGAGACTGACTATACTCTCTTGAATAAAGGTTTATCCTTTATTCCTGCCCAGGTTAGTAATATAAGTGAAGTTCTTACTGACCTGCGGCTGTTTGTGCGTAAAATTAATTTGAGATGTATGTTTGATAATAAATTACAATATGGTGCTTGTAATCAAGAATGTATAAAAGGCTTTAGAAGGAAAAGTATCTTTACACCTACATTAACACCTGTTACAGAATGCTTTATTAAAGCCTGTGAAACAGATTTCTATAGCTATTTTAACACTACAAAGAAAACTAACTTATATGTTAATCTCTCTCACACTGAATGGGAATCTCTTTACTCTTTACAGCAGGACAAAGAAATATCCATTAGACCTGCAGATAAAGGGGGTGGGGTGGTAATTTTAGATCAAGCTACTTATAACATATCCATGCTTACTATGTTGAAAGAGACAGACACATATAAAGAGATCTGTGCCAGTGATCTTACTAAAATTATTTTTTCTGTACATCAAGAACTTTATGACTTCTTGATGTGCAGGCAGTTAGATCAGGATTTATATCAATATCTTTTGATAGAGCAACCAAAGATTCCCTACATTAAAGGATTACCGAAGATACATAAAGGGGTAATCCCACCACCTTTAAGACCTATAGTAGTAGGGGAAGGGTGGGTCACTGAGACAATGTCTGTCTTCGTTGAGAGAAACTTAGACCTATCATTAATAAGATTGATTCGATTCTGAGAGACACTTATCAATTATTAGAAGTCTTAGATAATCTTGAAGATGGTGTCTCTGGTGAAACTATTCTCATTACTATGGACATGAAGAACCTTTTTACATCGATTCCCAATGGGTATGGTTCTGAAGCCATTCGCTCCATCGTTCCATTTACAAAATTATGATTGCTATAGTAATGATGAGAAAATTTTATTAAATGCCATTTTAGATCTGGTATTAAATAACAATGTTTTAGATATGACAAGAAATTATATTTGCAACAATGGGGGGTGGCCATGGGCACCCCCTGTGCAAACAGCTATGCGAATCTTGTCGTTTATTATTGGGAGTGCATACATTTATTTAAACATACTTATTTCAAGAAGGTATCTCTATATAAAAGATTTGTAGACGACATACTAATCCTTTGGAATGGAACTCTACATGAGTTCCTAAGTATGGTAGAGGACTTAGAAAGTACAACATCTTTTTTCAGGTTTACATTTGAACATTCTTTAAATAAAATAGACTTTTTAGATGTAACTATCACCAAGGACGAGTATGGGAAATTGGGTCACACCATCTACAGGAAATCGTGTTGGAAAAATACCCTTTTGGAATTTACGAGTATGCACCCTAGACATATATTCTTGAACATTGTTAAAAGTCAACATCTAAGAGTCAATAAACTGTGCAAGAAACAAGAAGACAGAATTGAACAAATAGATAAGTTAAATGATATGTTCATAGAAAGGAACTATAATGAACAATTAATACAACAAGCTAAATTATCAGCAGTAACTACACCCACCCCCTTTATGTTTGGGAAGACTGACTATAAAATTGATACTTTACCTAAGTTGTCTAAAGGGTTTATACCTTTTTTAACCAGATATACGAGTGATAATAAGAATATCACCAATATTATCCATAAAAACTGGGGAATACTACTCACTAATAGTGAAATAAAGAACTTGATAGGATTAAAACCTAGGTTTGTATACACCAATAGTAAGAACCTCAAGAGATTACTATGCATTGAGAAATCTGAATGTGAGATGAATATGATTACATTTAAGCTACAAAAGAATCTAGAAGGAGAATCATCTCATAGGCCAAAAACAGGAACTTTTCCATGTAATCGATGTAACATGTGTATATATATCTCAAAAGATATAGGTTTCACACACCCTGAACTTGATATTAAATTTGAACCCAGATTTAGATCAACATGTATTAGCTCTAACTTGATCTATTTAGCTAATTGCCTGAACTGTGATGCATTCTACATTGGGATGACCACGAGGTCCTTGAAGGAGCGTATTTATAACCATATTCATGATATCAAAAAGAAAGATCCAAAAAGTGCATTAAGCAAACATATTTTAAACAATATAGAACACAGCTTTAGCTTTAGGACATTACAGTTGGTACATCCTAATGGTAGGGAAGGTGACATCTTTAATGATCTTGAAAGTATAGAGCTCCAATGGATCTTAAAATTTAAAGCGCACCACACTCCAGGCCTTAACCAGTATGTGAGCCTTAGATCAGTTTTGAAGAAAAGAAGTCTGAAATAATAAAACTTTCTTCTTTTATACTATTGACTTCTTTGGGAGATTTTCAAGTGAGAACATCTGGGTGGAACCCTTATACTTTGTTTAAATAATGGTCACTTCTTTCAGGGATCCTTTTCATTAAGTCCACTGTTAGGATGACACACTAAATTCTTGGCTACAAAGTTATCATTATTTTTGAACGTCTTACTAACTATAAGATGATGCTTATATAATATGATATGAACTTATATGTGTTTTTAAGTTTTATTAAGAGGATTTTTGTTGCTAGTTGTTTATATATATTTTTATATATGTATATATGGTATATATTTTCATATATATATTGCATATATATTTTTCATATATTTTTTATATGTTGCACATTTTTACGCTTTAGATATCTAACAAGACATATTATGTTTAGATGCTTGCATTCATGCACTTTATAAATATGCTGTTATTAATATTTAGGATGGTCATAGTTATGAGATACTGATCATTTGGGGTTATCTGAATATGACTTATCAAATAAGTTTATATTAGTTTTGTAGTCATGCCAACATGTCATATTAAATAATGGCTAATTTGATGAATGTTTAATACATAATGATAACTCAAAAAAGTTTCTATATATTACAGACTTTTTAGATTAATTAGTCTGATACAACTATACATATATTTATTAACACCAATAATGTACATATATATAGATTATTAAGTTTATATATAATATTAATATGTAAATATTAAATTTGTATATAATATTGTACTATTTTGTTTTCTATTCTATTATTATGTTTTTTACTTATTATTATGTTGTTTGACATACATTTTTAGTTAGGTACCTATAATAAATAAATAATACATTTGGTTCATATGTTTATATATTCACTTTTATATATAGCACCTTATTAAGAGTAAAAGGCGATTGTGATTATATATAGAAAATTTTTACATCTAGGATATATATGCACAGTAATGTCTAATAAGTTACTTCTAGACAGGTTAACATCAAATGAGCACGTATTTTTTGGTTATTTGGACTGGACTGCTTTTACGGAAACAAACGATTCTTTTAAGGGTTGCATTTGGTTTTATAGCATTTTTGCTGTTAACATCAAAATAATGAATAGTACTTTGAATGTGGTTTCGTTTTACTGTTCTAATATAACATGCAAACGGATGTGGGTAGTGGACAGATTTTTTGGGTTTTATTTATACCAGTATATATGAATTGTCATTACCCGTAGTCATTGTTTTATTTGATGTTATGTATTTACTTTATCCAACTACATAATGGTGTTAGATTTTTCTGACGTCTTTTAATGTTTGACGTGTCCCATAAATCTAAGATATACATACTTTGACTTATTTTAAGCCAAATTATGAGTTTGAGTAATGTGGGATACTAATGTTTTATTGCGTTTCTTCATGATGAAATTTTCATAATTTTATGATAGTTTAAAATGATGTTGTTGTTTTTACAATAACAGGAAATACAATTCTCGGCTACTGTTGAATGCTAAGCACCATTTTAAAATGTTTAATTGTTTAATTGTATATTTTGCCCAATCAATTTGGGATGCTGATTAAGATCCTAATTACTTAATAATGGTTTGTGAAGTACTATATAAGAGCTGCTGCATTTTACATAATTTAGATCTGAAGAAGCGTACAGTGTACATCTTTCCTGTTCTTTTTGGTTATAATAAAGAAGTGTTTTGGCTGCTATACCATCGTGGAGTTCCTCATTCCTGTTTCTTCTACTATATTTTTGCATTTGGAGGTGAGGACCTTGGAGGTTTTATTGCTGGGATTGTGTTACGTGTATTTTTCTTTCATTTATCCCTGGCTAACCACACGCGATGGATGCAAGCACAATTGAGCTGGACTATGTCCCTAATAAATCGAAACGGCAATGGAACAGCCTACTGGAATCTAAAGAGAATCCGCTGTTGAACATCAACATGGAACATATGACTACTACACCTAATGTTGACAAAGGTAACGCTGATAAAATGAAGAACTTTAATACCATGTTTCGTGAACTTGAGAATACATTATATAAGCTATATAGACTAACTTGGCAGAGACGCCATCTGGAAGCATGTCTTCACTTTAAATTAATCCCTAGAGGCATGAGAGTGCTAGTCATGCCCTCTTATGGTGAAACTCACCCCGAGCTTTTACGGAAATGGCAACAATTGAATCTTGACTTGGGGTTCAACTATATAAAGTTATTGATTGAGCATTTTTTACCTATTGAGAAAGACCTTCTTTTACAAGCTGATTCCCTGAGTAAAGACATTTCCACCACTTTTAAGGAAGAAAGTTTCCAGCAGAGATTGGATAGCATGTTTACTCAAGTGTTCGCATATGGTGATAAGCTACAGCAAGTGAAAACGCGAAAATTACACAGGGATTATAATGACTTTGCCAATAATAATGTATTCTCTTGGCCAAGATATAATGAAACTCGTAAGAAAGAACATACTATTCCTATAGACATTAATTCTAGTCAAGGACTTTCTTTAAACCAGAGCTATGCTTCAACAGTGATGAATGTAAGTTCCACCTTAAATGAAACAGCTGTTACAACTGCATTACCTTCAGTGTCCCCTTCCTTGATGCATATGCAAAACAATATTATTAGAGACACTCCTCCCTGTAATCAACAAGCGTTGGTTCAGAAGGATGAAAATTCGAACCGAAAATCAAACATGGCAATATTGAAGGTTTTTTACCTCTGCCTTTAAAATTTCGTCAGAATTTTCAGAGCAGGTCGAGAAGCAGAGGCCGCACCAAGAGGAAGTTTTCAGGGGAAGAAATACTATCGAACAACAGAAATCGGAGAAAGGAACAACAGACTTAGTTTTTAACCTGTCTAAACGGACTCTTACAGAGACTGACTATACTCTCTTGAATAAAGGTTTATCCTTTATTCCTGCCCAGGTTAGTAATATAAGTGAAGTTCTTACTGACCTGCGGCTGTTTGTGCGTAAAATTAATTTGAGATGTATGTTTGATAATAAATTACAATATGGTGCTTGTAATCAAGAATGTATAAAAGGCTTTAGAAGGAAAAGTATCTTTACACCTACATTAACACCTGTTACAGAATGCTTTATTAAAGCCTGTGAAACAGATTTCTATAGCTATTTTAACACTACAAAGAAAACTAACTTATATGTTAATCTCTCTCACACTGAATGGGAATCTCTTTACTCTTTACAGCAGGACAAAGAAATATCCATTAGACCTGCAGATAAAGTGGGGTGGTAATTTTAGATCAAGCTACTTATAACATATCCATGCTTACTATGTTGAAAGAGACAGACACATATAAAGAGATCTGTGCCAGTGATCTTACTAAAATTATTTTTTCTGTACATCAAGAACTTTATGACTTCTTGATGTGCAGGCAGTTAGATCAGGATTTATATCAATATCTTTTGATAGAGCAACCAAAGATTCCCTACATTAAAGGATTACCGAAGATACATAAAGGGGTAATCCCACCACCTTTAAGACCTATAGTAGTAGGGGAAGGGTGGGTCACTGAGACAATGTCTGTCTTCGTTGAGAGAAAACTTAGACCTATCATTAATAAGATTGATTCGATTCTGAGAGACACTTATCAATTATTAGAAGTCTTAGATAATCTTGAAGATGGTGTCTCTGGTGAAACTATTCTCATTACTATGGACATGAAGAACCTTTTTACATCGATTCCCAATGGGTATGGTTCTGAAGCCATTCGTTCCATTTTACAAAATTATGATTGCTATAGTAATGATGAGAAAATTTTATTAAATGCCATTTTAGATCTGGTATTAAATAACAATGTTTTTAGATATGACAAGAAATTATATTTGCAACAATGGGGGGTGGCCATGGGCACCCCCTGTGCAAACAGCTATGCGAATCTTGTCGTTTATTATTGGGAGTGCATACATTTATTTAAACATACTTATTTCAAGAAGGTATCTCTATATAAAAGATTTGTAGACGACATACTAATCCTTTGGAATGGAACTCTACATGAGTTCCTAAGTATGGTAGAGGACTTAGAAAGTACAACATCTTTTTTCAGGTTTACATTTGAACATTCTTTAAATAAAATAGACTTTTAGATGTAACTATCACCAAGGACGAGTATGGGAAATTGGGTCACACCATCTACAGGAAATCGTGTTGGAAAAATACCCTTTTGGAATTTATGCACCCTAGACATATATTCTTGAACATTGTTAAAAGTCAACATCTAAGAGTCAATAAACTGTGCAAGAAACAAGAAGACAGAATTGAACAAATAGATAAGTTAAATGATATGTTCATAGAAAGGAACTATAATGAACAATTAATACAACAAGCTAAATTATCAGCAGTAACTACACCCACCCCCTTTATGTTTGGGAAGACTGACTATAAAATTGATACTTTACCTAAGTTGTCTAAAGGGTTTATACCTTTTTTAACCAGATATACGAGTGATAATAAGAATATCACCAATATTATCCATAAAAACTGGGGAATACTACTCACTAATAGTGAAATAAAGAACTTGATAGGATTAAAACCTAGGTTTGTATACACCAATAGTAAGAACCTCAAGAGATTACTATGCATTGAGAAATCTGAATGTGAGATGAATATGATTACATTTAAGCTACAAAAGAATCTAGAAGGAGAATCATCTCATAGGCCAAAAACAGGAACTTTTCCATGTAATCGATGTAACATGTGTATATATATCTCAAAAGATATAGGTTTCACACACCCTGAACTTGATATTAAATTTGAACCCAGATTTAGATCAACATGTATTAGCTCTAACTTGATCTATTTAGCTAATTGCCTGAACTGTGATGCATTCTACATTGGGATGACCACGAGGTCCTTGAAGGAGCGTATTTATAACCATATTCATGATATCAAAAAGAAAGATCCAAAAAGTGCATTAAGCAAACATATTTTAAACAATATAGAACACAGCTTTAGCTTTAGGACATTACAGTTGGTACATCCTAATGGTAGGGAAGGTGACATCTTTAATGATCTTGAAAGTATAGAGCTCCAATGGATCTTAAAATTTAAAGCGCACCACACTCCAGGCCTTAACCAGTATGTGAGCCTTAGATCAGTTTTGAAGAAAAGAAGTCTGAAATAATAAAACTTTCTTCTTTTATACTATTGACTTCTTTGGGAGATTTTCAAGTGAGAACATCTGGGTGGAACCCTTATACTTTGTTTAAATAATGGTCACTTCTTTCAGGGATCCTTTTCATTAAGTCCACTGTTAGGATGACACACTAAATTCTTGGCTACAAAGTTATCATTATTTTTGAACGCCTTACTAACTATAAGATGATGCTTATATAATATGATATGAACTTATATGTGTTTTTAAGTTTTATTAAGAGGATTTTTGTTGCTAGTTGTTTATATATATTTTTATATATGTATGTATTGTATATATTTTCATATATATACTGCATATATATTTTTTCATATATTATTTATATATTGCACATTTTTATGCTTTAGATATCTAACCAGACATATTATGTCTAGAGACTTGCATTTATGCACTTTATAAATATGTTGTTATTAATATTTAGGATGGTCATAGTTATGAGATATTGATCATTTGGGGCTATCTGAATATGACTCATCAAATAAATTTATATTAATTTTGTAGTCATACCAACATGTCATATTAAATAATGGCGAATTTGATGAATGTTTAATATATAATGACAACTTTAAAAAAGTTTCTATATATTACAGACTTTTTAGATTAATTAGTTTGATACAACTATACATATATTTATTAACATCAATAATGCATATACATATAGATTACTAAGTGTATATATGATATTAATATGTAAATATTAAATTTGTATATAATATTGTACTATTTTGTTTTCTATTCTATTATTATGTTTTTTACTTATTATTATGTTGTTTGACATACATTTTTAGTTAGGTACCTATAATAAATAAATAATACATTTGGTTCATATGTTTATATATTCACTTTTATATATAGCACCTTATTAAGAGTAAAAGGCGATTGTGATTATATATAGAAAATTTTTACATCTAGGAT
Organism: Protopterus annectens; assembly: GCF_019279795.1. Taxonomy (NCBI): domain Eukaryota; kingdom Metazoa; phylum Chordata; order Ceratodontiformes; family Protopteridae; genus Protopterus; species Protopterus annectens. The sequence goes on along the minus strand of NC_056725.1, from coordinate 954,111,321 downwards.
ATATATGCACAGTAATGTCTAATAAGTTACTTCTAGACAGGTTAACATCAAATGAGCACGTATTTTTTGATTATTTGGACTGGACTGCTTTTACGGAAACAAACGCTTCTTTTAAGGGCTGCATTTGGTTGATGTTTTATAGCATTTTTGCTGTTAACATCAAAATAATGAATAGTACTTTGAATGTGGTTTCGTTTTACTGTTCTAATATAACATGCAAACGGATGTGGGTAGTGGACAGATTTTTTGGGTTTTATTTATACCAGTATATATGAATTGTCATTACCCGTAGTCATTGTTTTATTTGATGTTATGTATTTACTTTATCCAACTACATAATGGTGTTAGATTTTTCTGACGTCTTTTAATGTTTGACGGTCCCATAAATCTGAGATATACATACTTTGACTTATTTTAAGCCAAATTATGAGTTTGAGTAATGTGGGATACTAATGTTTTATTGCGTTTCTTCATGATGAAATTTTCATAATTTTATGATAGTTTAAAATGATGTTGTTGTTTTTACAATAACAGGAAATACAATTCTCGGCTACTGTTGAATGCTAAGCACCATTTTAAAATGTTTAATTGTTTAATTGTATATTTTGCCCAATCAATTTGGGATGCTGATTAAGATCCTAATTACTTAATAATGGTTTGTGAAGTACTATATAAGAGCTGCTGCATTTTACATAATTTAGATCTGAAGAAGCGTACAGTGTGTACGAGAAAGCGCTCATCTTTCCTGTTCTTTTTGGTTATAATAAAGAAGTGTTTTGGCTGCTATACCATCGTGGAGTTCCTCATTCCTGTTTCTTCTACTATATTTTTGCATTTGGAGGTGAGGACCTTGGAGGTTTTATTGCTGGGATTGTGTTACGAGTATTGAGGATGGTGCTGGATGGCTGACTATGTTGGATACACATAGTACACTCCTGATACATGGTTAAGCACAGGTAGTTTCATGTTTGGCATCCCTTTTACTGTATGTGCGAGTCAGAGAGAGGTGGCATTCCCTGGGTTCCTACTGTGTCAGTGTATGTGCTATGTGGTGCCTCTTTACCAAAGCCTGGGTATACAGGGCATGCCTCCTTCTGCCTACAGGGACAGGCTCAAGTTGTTTCTCCTATGAGTGATTCTATGCCTGTGCTGGCCTTGGCAATGGTGGGGGGCTGTGTGGCCCTGCCCCATGCTGTTCCTGCTACAGCTGTTTCCGCAGGATCATACTGTGTAGCATGGCACATATAATGAAAACTTGGGTATATGTAGCTGGAGAGTACTGCAAGGCTTCACCGGATATGTCCAGGCACTGGAACCATGGCTTCAGCAAACCAAACACATGCTCTGTTATGATTGTGGTTTCTGCATGTGCCTCATTATGGAGTTCTTGTTCAGGTGTGTGTGCATTTCTGATAGGTGTCATCAGCCATGGCTAAAGTGCATAACTAGCATCTCCCACTAGGTAGTCATATGGGATGTCCCCACTGGCAAATCTCTGGTACAGCTGTGTCATATGCCAGATTGGGAGTCGTGATAGCTTCCAGGGCTGCCAGCGCACACATTCATTATAATGCCCTGGGCATCACACGTGACCTGGCAGTTGATGGAGGGGAAGCCCTTGCAGTTTATGTAGACCCTACCCTGCTCGCCGGAAGGTGCTTTGATGTGTATGTGCATGCAGTCTATAGCACCCACTACATCAGGGTATTCTGCTATTTGGTGGAAGAGACGCATATTGCTGGTCAACACCTCATGGGTGTTGTCAAAATAAATGTGCTCACTGGTATGTGCTGGCATGGCATGCAGGAACTGGTGGAGTACCCTGGACGCAGATGCCTGTGAGATCCCCATGATATCCCCAGCTGACCTTTGGAAGGTACCTGTGCCTAGTATTTTTAAGCCTACACATACCTTGGTATCCACTGAGATGGGTTCCCCTCTATTGGTTCTGTGTGTGAGGCATTGCCGCCACAGCTCAATAATTTGCTGTAGGAGGTCCCTGTCCACCCTATAGTGATCCACTATCTCCAGCTCATGTAGCCCCTGGTAGGTTACCCTGGGTCTGTACACTCTTCTCCTTCTCCTCACTGTGGGTTGGTCATTAGCATGCTCATCCTCACCACCCTCAGCCTCTTCCACATATTGATTTATGAGAGCGAAAGCAGTCCCTATCATTTTGTTGTTTTATTTTAGGTAAAATTTCTCCCTTTGTGTACACCAGCTGTGTAGAGTTTGTGGGAAAAACCAGAGTGAAAGGTGTTTGCATAGTTTATAGCAGTGTGCTGGGCTGGGCTGCTGCTGTGTAATTGGCTGATTCTGATATATTTCATCTGTCAGCTATGCTAGTTCTCCTTGATTACCTTCCTACTGTTGTTTTCCCTTCCCATTGACTTCTTGTTTAAGTCCCAAGGTACGCTGCACATACCCAATGCTCAGATGTGAACAGTGCTGCTATTTCCTGTTTTTTTTTTTTTTTGTTTAAAACCCAGTGCGTGGCTCGCACACCCTTTGAGCCAATGTAAATACTGCTAGGCAGCTTCAGACATACCCCTTTCCTTAGCCGTTTTTAGCTAAGGGCAAACACGGGCCACTGTGCTCCAATAAGCTTACAGCAGTTATGACACACCCCATCATGAGGTCATCTAGCTCTCAGGCTTACACCATGGTGTTATTGCTTCTACACGGTTGGGTGCAAGCTAGCATGGAGGGGAAATCTGTGATTCAGTATCATTCCCCTTATTTGCCTAGAACTGACTGCTAATGCATGGTTACAAAAGTGACACTCAGCCTTCCCCCTTAGCAACCACTATTCCATGGTCTTGTTGTGTTATGCATGCCATTGACTATTATGGCAAAATGCTGATTTTGGTTTAAAAGCTTATTTCCAGCTTTTTTTCTTATTTTCTCTAATATCATCCACCCCATCCAACCACTACCTTTCTTTCCACTCCACTAACTACCTTGATTATAGCAAGCTCAGATGCTCATAAGCCTAGTACTTATTATACAGCAGGAACTTCTCATTGTAACATTTGTTAATGTCTGTTATGTACTTCACAGATAAAGATTCTAGTTGTCTACTGATGTACTATGCTCTTCATCTGTAAATATGTTGTAAGTAATTGCTATGTTAAATTGTTAATCGTTATGTAATCCAATGTAACTACTGTCTGTTTATTTTACTGTGGAGCTTTTCTCCCCGGGCCTCCGCTGAAAATGGACCTACGTCCAGTCAGACACTCCCGGTCAACAAATTTAAATAAATAAATAAATAATTTTCGGGCCGATCCCATTTGCGCACCACTGCCCTACGCTTAAATGGCCAAAATCAGCCAAAAAAAAACGTTATCTTTTATAATTTTGCAACTGGTTTTTATGCCTATCACCATATATTTTGCCATTAGCATGCCTAACCCTTATAATAAATGTTTTTTTTATGAGCTGTCATGCCTCCATTTTGTAGTTTGCAGAAATGTATTCTACTACTGGGTGAATACATTTCTGCAGTCTATTCCTGCATGGACGCCTGCCTGCTTCCTGGATTGCTAATTCACCTCATTTGCATGTTTTTTCACCAGCAAATGATGTAATTAGCATATGGGGGTGTGTCCATGCAGGAATAGTGCAGGAACACTTGTGCACGTCCCAGGAGCTCCTTCCTGGATCACATGTCAGCCATATTGCCTGCAGCAGCTCTTGCACTATTCCTGCACACCGTGCAGAGCTTGCTGAATCCTGGGAATTGTGTGCACTTAGTTTAAGTGTTATTGAATGTGGCACATAATCTACACAGGAACAAAAACTCTACACTGTTTTTTGTTCATTCATGTTACAGCTGGACTGCCTTAATACTCATTTACCAGCCATCGTCATGGTGTTTTTTTTTTCATTTTTGCTTTAAGTGTAGCCATTTGTTTGTCCATATTTATTACTTGCATTTATTTTTACTGTCTATATTCTTCTTGCTAAGATTTTCCCTAAACCAGTTACATTATTTTTATAGTCACTGTTTTACTAAATATTTTGCATGCCCCATTATGTTTGTCTTTTGTAAACATCTTTATATATTTAACAGTTACTGTCTGCTGTTTCTGATGATTGTTTAATGTATGGAGATTTTTCTTGTCTAGGCATCCACTGTAAATGTCTTTGGCCAGTCAGCAAACAATTATTTAAAGTATAAATTAGTGCAATTAGTGATTTAAATATGTATCTTTTTACAGCATAATAATTATGAAGCCCTCAGATGCCACTATTTTTATTTTTTACATTAAACAATAAAATTCAGCCCAATACACTTTAAACTACCCACTGAACAGAACTGCACCCAACTTGCTGGTAATTATACTATGAATTATGTCACACAGAAGTATAGTTACAGTATAGCATTTTACACCACTTTCAGTAAGTTACTCATGCCATCACGGCAATTCCATTTATGTTTTCAACAGTCAGTGATCCACTTCTTTCAAAACATCCAGTTCAACCTTATTTTTTCCTTCCCACTTAGATGAGAACACCAGCTATAGACATCATAGTTTGCTTGTTAAATACTCTACTGTCTACCTCATACTTTATTTATTCATGTAGTTATTTATTTAAATGTGTTTATCTAGGTAGAACACTGATCAAGCAATGGTCAGTAACAGAGTCTGCCTGGGTTACATCAGAATGTAACAAAACAATGTACAGTATACAACAGAACAGTGGTTTACATTTACAAGTAAGAACAGAAAATCTGACAAAAAAAATATATATATACATACATACATATAAGCTAACAGACCAAACATATGGACAGTTGCATATGTAAAATGTAAAATGAAGTTAATGAAGGACAGGTAGTAGAAGTGGTTGAGATATGGGTAGTGGTGGCTAAGTTAGGAAAGCTACTAGAGAACATTAACATGAAAGGAGGTTATATATTACGCAGAGTAGGTTTAGAGCAGTAACTGTGTGGTAAGCCAAATCATAGTCTAAGATTACTGAGTTTATCAAGTGCAACATGTATGTGATATACAAGGTGCTAAAAAATTAAATTACCACAGTACTACCATACTGCATCACCTCAACAGAAAACCACTGCCAAAAGCATAGCTGGCTGAGTCAGTGCACTGTGTATTAAAATAAATAAATACATGGATACGTCTTCTATTACCACACCAACCAGATTGCCAGAGGCATGCTCCCCTCCCTCTTGCCCAGCCATTCAGGACCCTTTTTTGTGCCCTGCTCTTGCTCCTCCCTTTTATTAAAATAAAAATAATAAGAATTTATTTTTATAAACTGTAGCTACAGTTTATACTCTGCCTGCACAGAATGCTACAGTGCTCAGATTTCAGTCAAAAAAGCTTGTATTGCAATAGATATCGGGATTGGCTGACCATCCCCCCAGCATTTTGTGCCTGGGCAGTTCTCCTCTCAAGCTGCCCTAACTACACTACTTACAACCTGCCCTAACTATGGTACTTACCATTACATTTAAACAACAATTCATATGGTGAGTTAGCAGTCAAGTTTACATCAAATTAGAACTTTATTCATTTATTTATTTTATATTTGTTAACCGGGAAAGTCCAACTTGTAACAAGCCAATTTTCAGCAGATGCCCAGGGAGAAATGCTCCAGACACATCTTTATAACGTGGGTGGAAAGCAGAGCACCCGGAGGAAACCCACACGAACACAGGGAAGACATGCAGACTCCCAGAGAAATCCCACAGAAATCACCCAATAAACAAACAACTGACAGAAATGTTCTTGATATTGGCAACAGAACAGCCACACCTTCTTTCTGTATGCTAGGACAGTAATATTATCCTTTTACTGCATCATAAGCAGAAACATATCACCAACCCCAATAATGAGGCTCAATCCACCCCAACATTAAGATTCAGCTAATCTCTACCATCAGTCTAGGTCTTCATAAATTCCATTTAAATTGGAACCTGTGCACTGAGAGAGAGCCTTACAAGACTATCTGCAAATATATAGAGTTCCCTTAATTTTGACCTGTTAATAACAGCCTGCATTTAATTTGGAACCTGTGCACTGAGAGAAAGCCTTACAAGACTATCTGCAAATATATAGAGCTGAGTATATTTTTCTGTATTATTCTGTATTATAGAGCTAAATTGTTGCTTAGATATCTGCTGTCTTAATGTTCTGCAAATATACAGAGATCAGTATATATTTTTCTGGTTTTATAAATTTGCACTGTGATTCCTCACATCTCTGTTGAAACTGTCTTCCCCACCCCCTCCCTGTTCTTGGTTGTAGTTTAAATTTGATGGATTTTGCAGTGCCCGCCCCACTGTAGATTTGATCTAGGACACTCCCCCAGTCCCATCTCTTTACCGCATTCTACCTAATAAACCCTTTCTGCACTTGCTTTTTGTCCTTTTTAATTTAATTACATTTTTTCAAACTGTGTGTGGACTAATATTGCTACATACTCAAGTGTGCCAGCTTGCACTGCATGTGAATTGTTTTTACTACTGTTTTTGCTACTTTTCTGAAAAAAAAAATTGTAAGCCTGTTTCCTACCTTTCCTGTAATTAGTGTTCCAGATACAGATTTGCTGTATCCAGGGCTGTTTGTAAGCTTCTGAGCCCCCAAGCCTTTCTGTGTTGGAGGGAAGCCTTCTAGCTTATCAGTGGGAGTGGTAAGCATTAGGTAACCTGTCTACCACATAAGGAGTGGTTCTGCCCAGAATTTGTAGTTATTGGCCATTTGGGCGGTCTTCCATCTCTCTCAACTTTCTGATTTGAAGGCCTGCATTTGCACTTGTTTCTGTCCTGTAACTCCTGGGCCCATCTCATTTGCTCACTCAAAAAAAAAAAATGTTATCTGCTTTTACTGTATTTGTGTTTCTTCCTACTTTATTTTGCTTTTAAGGCCATCTTAATAGTACTCAATTGTATTTATTACTGCTTGGTGTAACTCATTCTAAACCTTTTAGTTTAAGCACTTGGGCTTCAAACTAGTTGTTTTACATTAAGAAGGTTTGTGGTCTGCACTGTAGTGGCAGAACAGGTAGCTTACATCCTTTTAAGTTGGGAACTGCTGATTGAGGGCTCAGTGTCTGTTATTCTAAAAGTGTATTAATTCTGGTTTAAGCACTTGAGCTTCAGGCCAGTTATTTTACATTAAGAGGGTTTGTGGTCTGCACTCTTGTGGGAGGAGAGGCTGGACTCTGCCCTTCTGAGCTGGGAATTTCTGGTTAAAGGCTTATAGTGCCTGCATATTTGAACTGCTTCTTACTGAAATTGGTACACCTTGTTTGCTGTAGCATAGACTAGATCCAGGCCTGCTGAATCTAGCTTTGTTTGTATAACTTGAGCACTAATCCAGGCATTCTTTAAAGTATTCAATTGTATTTATTACTGCTTGGTAGTAACTTGATTAAAGTGTAGTTGTTTTACTTTAGAAGGTTTGTTTGCACTCTGGTGGCAGGACAGGTAGTTTACATCCTTCTAAGTTGGGAACTGCTGATTGAGGGCTCAATGTCTGTTATTCTAAAAGTGTATTAGTTCTGGTTTAAGCACTTGGGCTTCAGGCCAGTTATTTTACATTAATAAGGTTCGTGGTCTGCACTCTTGTGGGAGGAGAGGCTGGACTCTGCCCTTCTGAGCTGGGAATTTCTGGTTAAAGGTTTATAGTGCCTGCATATTTCAACTGTTTCTTACTGAAATTGGTGCACCTTGTTTGCTGTAGCATATACTAGATCCAGGCCTGCTGAATCTAGCTTTGTTTGTATGCTTGTTGTTTGTTGGCTTGTTATTTCCCTGAAATGCTAATTCCACCTAAAACGCAATTTTTCAGCGCTTCTGTGGATCCCTAGTGATATCTGCATTGCTTACTGTACTTATTTCTTTGTTTCACTTGAAAGAAAGTTACTGTTTGTCATTTTAAGTTACCTGTAACACATTGCATTTAAGTTACCTGGCACTTGCTCACTAAAGCAATTATATGTCAGCACTAAAAAATTAAAAGCACTACACCCTCACAAACTCCCCTTGAGTACCTTGCTCCCCATTGGCCCTTATTTTCAATTATAAAGGAATTCCCAATACTATTCTAGCATGTCCAAAGGTCAGTTGTCAATCTCCTGTCTGGTCCAGCTGGGGAATCTGGGAATCTTGAGGCAATGTTACAACTGTCTCATGTACACAGACAACCCTCTCCCCCTCCCAACAAATTCCAACACATGTGAGAGATGCAACCATATAGCCAAACTGGAGGCTAAGCTCTCTCAACTCAGTACTGGCATAACCAGTCAGGAGGAGAAGGAAACCACACTGACTACAATTCCAGTCTCACATAGACCAACCACAACAGCAAACCAAGCACATAAACACACAAAAACATACTTGGAGGCTCTAAATAAAAATCTGCCTAAGCAGCAGAGACCTCAAAAGCAGACACCCAAGCAACCGCTACCCCAAAACAAAACACGTGCAACACATAGCTCACAAAGCCAGTGTGCTGAACAGTCACAGCCCTTAAGGCTAAACAACACACCTGATACACTTGTAATAGGTGACTCTATCGTCAGGCACACTGATGTCCCGCCACCAGGCTGAACAAGGAGAAGGTCACAGTGAGCTGCCTGTTGGGCTAGGATCCACCACATAACACAAGCACTCAAGTCACTCCAAGGCAAGTACAAATATGGCTCGGTCATTGTCCATACTGGTGTGAATGACCTGAGACGTACTTCCCTGGACTACATGAAAAGAGACATAGAGGAGCTCTCTGAGCATGTAGCCCAGGCCAGTATGACCCTGACCTTGAGTAGCATCTTACCCTCACCAAGAATGATGCCACAATATGAAGACAAGATGATCAATTTCAACAATTGGCTTAAGTATTGGTGTCATTCAAAGGGGATCCAATGCCTGTCAGCCTGGGATGATATGCTCGACAAGCCATGATGCTTCGCTAGGGACGGCTTGCACCTGTCACCCCTGGGCTTTGGATATTGGCAAAGGCTCTTGCTACCCCATAGTGCCTTTTTAGGTAAGGCTCAAAAGACAAACCCACCTCCATAGGTATCACAAGGGATAAGAAACTAAGAATAATGCTACTCAACGCCAGAAGTTTAAACCTCAAGATGCACGCACTCTAAACTCTCCTTAGCATGGAGAACATCGATATCTGTGCAGTAACAGAAACCTGGTTCAAGGCTCCCGAGAGCATCCCAGCACTACCAGGTTATACCTCATACCATACGTTTCTGCCCCAAAACTTGGACTGAACTGCAAAAGGAGGGGGAGTATCAATATTCATCAAAGATATCCACACCTCCAAGTTGGGGGCACAGCATGAAGCATCAGAGACTATCCATGTGCAACTAACAGTGGGTAAAACTGCCTTCCAGTTTATAGCCTGCTACAGACCACCCTCCCAAACCCAGGAACCCCACTCGGCCTTCCTGAGAACACTGGAAAATATGAAGGTCTCTCCAAACACCATTATATTGGGCAACTTCAACTACCCAAACATAGACTGGGAGCATTACTCTAGCTCCAACACCCTAGCCCAAAGGTTCCTAGAATTTATAAACTCAAATGCTATGGAACAACTTGTTACCACTCCCACAAGAGGGGAAAACATACTGGACCTGATCATCACCAACATGGGGACTCTATGCTCCAGACCAGAAGTGTATCCCTCACTGATAAGATCAGACCATAAACTAATCTCACTGGATATTCACATCCTGACCCCACCCCCTGCCCAGAAAACCACAGTGAAAACTTCTCTAAAGCAAATTTCACACTCCTCAAAACCGAGGTGGATTCCTTCAAAGCCCCCGAGCCTGTGGAAAATATGGCCCATTCTATGAACACCTTCAGGAATGCATGGATCATGCAATCCCAAATAAAACCAAGAACCAATCCTCCAAAGGCAGACGTCCTGTCTGGTGGACCCCAGCCATAAACAAACTATACAATAGAAGGAGGAAGCTACTACATGATAGAGCAAAATCCCAAAAAGGGAAGGCATCTCTGATCAGTATTAGCAAAAAACTATGGGCACTCATAAAATCGTCTAAGGCCAGCTTCAAGAGAAAAATTGCACAGGACACTAAGGATAATCACAAGGCTTTCTTTAGTTATGTTAGGAACCTGGGTGAAAATTCCCAGATATGCTCAGAATTACTCCAAAATGACAAAAAATACATCGAACCCACAGACATTGCCAACATCCTAGCTGACAGGTTCAGCGCAAACTTCTCCCCACCCTTCCCACCAAAAGGGCAAATATCTATCCCAGCAGAGTGCTGCCCCCCTGACATCTCAGATGTGCAGGTAAGAGCCACCCTCTCCAAAGCAAAAAACACAGCATCAATGGGACCAGAAGGTGTCCCGGGCTGCGTCCTACATGAACTCCAAGAAGAGCTAAACCCAAACATAAAACTACTGTTCAATCTCAGCCTTACTACAGGATATGTACCCAAAGAGTAGCGTACAGCAACTGCGGTCCCTCTCCACAAAGGTGGTGCCTCAACGGATCCTGGAAACTATCTCCCAATAAGCCTGACTAGCTTGGTCTGCAAAGCTATGGAAAGGATCATCATGGACCTCATAAATAAAGATATTGGGGACCTACAGACACTGGATCCTACCCAGTTTGGCTTTGTTATGGTCAGATCCTGCCTTTTAAACCTGGTTGATTTCTTTGAAACCATCACCAAGGCCATTGACGAGGGGAAGGTGGTCCACACAGCCTACCTGGACCTCGCAAAAGCCTTCGATACAATACCCCACTCGGGCATTATAGATAAGCTCACCAGCTTAAATATAAACCCCTATGTCACTAGATGGGTTGCAAACTGGTTCAAGGACAGAACACACAAGGTTAGAATTGCTGGAGCCATGTCAGACTCCAAACCAGTTACAAGTGGCATCCCACAAGGCTCAGTCCTGGGACCTCTCTTGTTCGGTATATATTTCTCGGAGGTACAGGCCAACACGGAAGAACTGTGGCTGACCAAGTTCACAGATGACTGCAAACTGGGTGCCATAATCGACTCTCCAGCCGACACAAGCATCCTCCAAAAGGGCCTCATAGAAACAGACAACTGGTGCCAGTGCCATGGCCTCAAGCTAAATGCCAAAAAAGTGTATAGTCATCCCCTTTGGCAAAGACAAAGTGCCCACAAATTACCACATAGGTGGTAATCCATTAAGTACAGAAGAAGTAATTAGGGACCTGGGGACCCAAGTTGATAGCAATCTCTCATTTGACAACCCCATGGCCAAAGTGGTTAGAAAAACATTTTATATAGCCCACCTAATCATGAAGGGATTCACATCTAGATCAGGGAGGTCATCGTGCCTCTTTACTCATCCCTCATCATGCCCATAATTGAGTGCAATGCCCCTTTTGGGATGTACCTTACCAGACACCTGCAGCAACTGGAAAGACCCCAAAAGTACCTCACCAAGAGGATCAAAGGGCTCACACAGATGCCATATGCTGCCCGGTTAAAGAAACTCCAGCTCTACTCAGTGGCATACCGCCTGCTCAGAGGCGATCTGTGCCTGACATATAAAGCCTTGTCCAACCCGGTATTAATGGACATGCTGCACCTCAGAAAATCCAAATCCTATTGAGCTATGAGCTCGAGAGACTTGAACCTCAGCACTGAAATAAATAGGACATGCTGGAGGGACAGATTCATAACCCAGATGCTCCCTTCACTCTGGAATAAAATCCCAGTCCAGGTTAGACAGAGTCCCTCATTGACTCTCTTCAAGAGGAATCTTGATGAGAGATCATAGGTTTACCCTGGGTATCACTTCTGTGTCACTGTTAGACAGAGGCACAGTATACTAACCTCGAAAAAGGGCATAGCAAAATTAATTTCAAATGGATGGCGAAAGCCAAACACACTCTGGCTAGGCTTATAAATGCCCTAGGGCAGATAGCCTAGTATGAACCTATGAACCTATGAACCTATAATACATTAAATATGCAACCCGTAATCGCATGTTCCACCACCATCTATAGTTCAGTGGAATGCAACATCTATAATGCAGTGAATGAGAGTTTAATTGACTAGAACGCACCATTAGGCTCAACCACAATGATCTGAAAACACAACCAAGTAAGCCCTGTTACTGTATACTATGATTACTTCTTTGCATACTTTCTACATCAAGAGAATTTGCTGGAGATTTCCAGACACAGATTAACCTACAACCGAGCAGTCTACTCAGCAAATGGATCATGTAGAGTACCATACATGTTATGTGGGAACTCTTATTGTGGCATTACAAAGTTGTGTTGCTCTGAGGGCTCTATTATATTATGGGAAAACCTAACAATCCCAATGGCTGCTAGGCTGATGGCCTTCTCTTCACCTGGTCCTTGCCTTTAGCCTTTGCTCCTCTAAGGATGAGGTACCAACTAGGCAAAATTCCAGTGGAGACTGGGGAATCCTTTTAGAGTGATGGGGGATGCAGAGATCAGGGCAGATTAGCAATGAAGGGGAGTCATAGTTACAGAAAAGATCTGCGAGTCAACAAACATATAAGCAAAAAGAACCAAAATATACAAACAAATAAAAACATAATGACCCAAGTCTGCTTTACCATGCTGTCAACACTTGCAGGTACTCTACCTTCTGAAATAATCATATTGCATTCAAACTATGGAAAATGCAGCAACATAAATGACTTAGATTGGTAAACCAATGTATAAAAAACTATTAGCAAAAACATTTGGACATACATTTTTCCGTACAAAAATGAAGAAAATAGAACTATAACCATGACCATTCATGGAATGGAATGTCTCTTTTTCACATAAAATTAAGTCACAAAATATTTGCCTCAAATGATTTGTGAGTAAACAGTGCAAACATCAATTTATTCTTCCAATTTACTAATAGGGCAGTGCACCACAATTAAGGTTCAATACAAATATTTCTTTATTACACCTTTATCTACATTTTTGTTATTGAATTCCTCAATATGTGGATGCAAAAAACTTCCCAGTTACTGCCATTTCCTGGCTACCCTACCATTTTTAAACAGCCCATGCCAGTATAAACTCCATATCCACTGACTTCTTGCTTTGCTCTATAATCACTGCAGCAAAACTGTTGCACCTAACAAATCCATGTGTTTTATGGAACAATGCATTCATCATCAGCTACATCTAAAAATTATAATTATTGTCCACAATATGCCTGTGTAACTCATTACATAGTTCTTGACAACTAACCACAACCCTGCTCTTCAGTGAGAAATGTCATCATCCCTTTCAAACTGGCCTCAGAATATTTTCATTGTTCCCCACTTTTACAAAATTTATGGACTAAATGATTTAAATGATTTAGTATTTCCAAACGTACATTTGCATTCTGTCATTTTGTTTGGACATTAGTCATTTATATCTAACAGTACAATTTCTTAATAAAATGAGGTGATCATTATTTTTTCCTAGATGAATATTCCTCATAGAAATATTTAACAACAATATGTAATACAAATGCTTGCACTGATTCTAACAAAAACAACAGAAATTAACTAAAAATACAGAAAAAGACGGTCAGTCATTATTCCATTTTCTTTGCACTGCTTCTTTAAGATTATTCACTTAAGCTCTTATTTATGGAAATCCTCAGATTACATTAAAACGTCTGAATCAAATTATCTGGAATGGTTATAAATGTATTTTACCATAGACACCAGAGCTTGCAAATGGAATAGAAAATATTATATTTGCATCTAACTGTGAATGCCTTTAAGTAGCAAAAACCATTGCCTTCATCTGACATGATTAATAGGTCTAATTTCAGTTAATACTGTTAATGAACCTAAAATACATAAATAATAATTAGTTCATTCGTTTGCTGCAGCCTGACGATATTCACTCGTTAGAGTATGGCAGAAAACTGATCTATGTTCTGTGTTTGAATTTTTAACTGTACTTATCACATTTGATAACTCGTAGAAATGACATAATCAGTGTACACTGGGTATTGATAGAAAATTTTCTGCATTTTCTTGAGATATAATGCTTTCTGTATTTCCACATATATGCCATTTCAGTGACTTTAATTATGTTCACCATGACACTCTGTATGGGACCGAAGAAGTCTTACATGTCACTGCTTTTCTATGACATGCTATTTGACACTAATGAAGCACCATCTGGTGTATCACAGATTCATATTTCTACAAGAACAGAGCACATTCTGACAGCTGGTGATACAAGTTAGTATTTTATTAAGAATGAGATCTAGTGATGCATATATAAGCTGCAATTAACATGGTGTTTATTCATTGCTACAGTAAAACATTGTGTTCCGACTCTCTCTCAGTCCATAGAAGTTCTCTAGACAGCTAGCATAGTCTTTTCCTTGCTGTCTGAATGCCAGAGTTGACTTGGGGATTTGCAGGTATCACTTGTATCCTGGGTTTTACTTGGAACAAACTTCAAACACATCCACAGATTAAACTTAAGATGTAGCTGAGGAAGGCAAGTAAATATCATAAACACTCACAAGCCATTACATCTCCTGGAATTTATTTGATTGAAAATCCTAGGCATGGTACATGAATGCCTTTGAATAACACATGCATGATATTGTCTTTTCCTAGCTAACTTTTGTTATACTTGGAACAGCCAGTTTATAGTTATTTTATCTGTCATCTGCCTCTTGTGCATATCCTATCACTTGAGCACACTACAGCCTCCTTCTACAATTTAAAAATGTTGATGCAATGATTCATTTTCCTCTTGAGAAATGTCAGGAGTTTGCATGTTGTTCAGTTATTGAATGGACGCTTAAGTCCTGTAACAGATCCCATCTATTACCATCACTTAAGCTCCATAAAATATTCAGACAAGGCTACAACAATGTTTCCACAACACTAGATCTTATCTGAGGTATTCACTGCATTATGTTTAGGCTTGGTAATGACATTCAGTGTGATACATTAATGACAAGATAGCTTATATACTTCAGGAGCAACTAACATTGGGTAAGACAGTGATTCAGGTCGTACCCTACGATAGGTCCCCTACCATGTCCCAAGATTCACACTCCACTTTCCTAAGCACCATGGAGAATATTAGGGTCCAACCTAACACTCTCATACTGGGCGACTTCAACTACCCCTCCATTAACTGGGAAAACTATTCATGTACCAATACACTTGCCCACTGCTTTCTGGAATTCATTAATTCCAATGCCCTGGACCCCCACTAGAGGTAGCAACATCCTTGACCTGGTCATTACTAACATGGGTGACTGCTGCTCTACACCAATAGTCAACTCCTCCCTGGTTAGATCCGATCAAAAGCTAATCACCTTAGAAATCCACATCCCTCTCACCCCCCCCCCCAACATAGGTAACCACCATGAAAAACTTCTCCAAAGCTAACTTTGGGCTCCTAAAAACAGAGGTGGCTAACTTCATGGCACCCATACAAATGGAGAATAGTTGCATGACTGCCATATCATACACCAATGCATTGTATGAACACATACACAAATGCATGGATCTCGCCATACCTAATAGAACTAAGACACTCTCCTCAAAAAAAAAAAAAAGAAAGCCAATCTGGTGGTCCCCTGCCATAAATAAACTCTACAACAGAAGGAGGAAACTGATGCGGAATAAGGTGAAGTCCCAAGACTGGAAAAACTCCCTTATCAGCCTCAACAAAAGGTTGAGATCCCTCATCAAATCCTCTAAAGCTAGCTATGAAAACAGAATTGCAGCAGATAGGAAAGACAACCACAAGGTTTTTTATAGTTATGTAAAGAATCTCCATGGCAGTACCCAGATTTGCTCTTAGCTACTGCACAATAGTACCTCCTATACCAAGCCAACAGATATTTCAAATATACTGGCTTACAGATTCAGTGCTAACTTTACCCCCCCCCCCCCAAAGGACCAATCACAATACCAGTAGATTGCCAAGCACCCAGTATTACTGCTGCACAGGTTAAAACAGCACTGTCCAAGGCCAAGAATACAGCTTCTATGGGACCTGGCAGTATCCCTGGCTGTGTTCTACATGAACTACAGAGTGAACTGACACCTCACCTATGTGCCCTGTTCAATCACAGTCTCACCTCAGGCTTTGTCCCTGCCGAATGGCGCACTGCTACAGTCATCCCTGTCCACAAAGGAGAAGTGACTACAGACCCTGGTAACTATCGCCCCATTAGCCTGATGAGTCTGACATGCAAAGCTATGGAACACATCATCATGGACATAATAAACAAGGATATAGGGAATCTCCAAACTCTGGATCCTGCACAGTTTGCTTTTGTGAAGGGTAGATCATGCCTGATCAACTTGGTTGACTTCTTTGTGTCAGTCACCAGAGCTATTGATGAAGGTAAGGTGGTTCATACAGCCTACCTTGATCTGGCCAAATCCTTTGATAACATTCCCCACTCAGGAATCATAGAAAAACTTACTAAGCTAGGCATCAACCCCTATATCACTAGGTGGGTTGCAAACTGGCTCACAGGTAGAACCCACAGTGTGAAAGTAGTTGACTCCAAGTCAGACTGCCAACTAGTCACGAGTAGAGTCCCACAGGGTTCGATCCTAGGTCCTCTTTTGTTTGTTATCTATTTATCTGAAGTCCAGGCCAACACAAAGGGACTCTGGCTGACAAAGTTTGCAGATGATTGCAAGTTGGGAGCTATTATTAACTCCCCAAGTAATGTTGACATCCTGCAGAAAGGCCTCAATGAGACCAATGACTGGTGTCAGAACCATGGCCTTAAGCTCAATGCCAAAAAATGTGTCTTCATCCCCTTTGGGAAAAACCCAGTTCCCTTGAATTACCACATTGATGGTAGTCCACTGAACACAGAAGGAACACAGGTTGACAGCAACATCTGTTTTGACCACAACATTGCCACTGTGGTCAGAAAGTCCTTCTATTTGGCACATCTCATTACAAAGGGTTTTGCATCCAGGAAGAAAGAGGTCATTGTCTCCCCCTACTCTTCCCTCATTAGGCCAATAATTGAGCACAATGCCCCATTTGGCATCTACCTCACTGGACACCTGCAACAACTGGAGAAGCCACAAAAGTACCTCACAAAGAGGATCCTAGGCCTTAAACACTTGTCCTGTATGGACAGACTCAAAACACTCCAACTATTGTCTGTCTCATATCGCCTACTTAGAGACGATCTCTGCTTGACTTATAAAGCCATGTCTGACCCAGCTCTGTTAGAAATGCTGCAGCTAAAGAAATCCCAATCGCTCCACACCACACACTCCAGAGACCTCAACCTCATTATCACAATCAATAGAACATGCTGGAGGGACAGGTTCATAACCCAGAGACTGCCCATGCTATGGAACAGACTTCCCATACATGTCAAGCAGAGTACCTCACTGGCCCTCTTCAAGAGAAATCTTGATGGGTGGATGGGAAATAGAAAATTCACACCAGGGATCACTCCAGTGGCTCTACTCGACAGAGGCACTAGGAACTAAGGTTGGGTGGCATGATGCCAGGGTAGTCCTATGGGCTAGGCTTGTAAAAACTCCAGGGCCATTAACCTAGTACACATCTATGAACCTTTATGTTTGCTGTCAAACATTAATTGAAATATTTACCATTATACAATGAGAAGGTCATTAATGTTCGAAAAAGCTGAACAAAAAGTGGTAGTTCAAAAGTAAATGCATATTGCAAATCAAGCATTACCTATGGAAAGAAGTCTGGTTCTAGAATAAAACAAACACAGAATAGTGCCACTGTTGCTACAGAAATAAATATTTTCTTTATGGCACTAAGCAGAGAGCCAAAACTCAAACAAGCTACATATTTTAAAAGAAAATTCTGCTTTTGCAGATTCATGTGAGCATATACACACACACAAATGTTTGCACACTCACAAACAAACACCCCCAACACACAACCACACCCACACATACACATCTAACTCCCCGAAAACAATATCTAAGAAGTTTTTAAAAATGCTCACTATAACTTACAGTACACTTGGAGTGTATAATCATCCTAATATAATCAGATGCCTGCCCATCATTCATGGCAAACTTTAAAATAT